>NC_083343.1:83267990-83567990 GCF_019175385.1 Lycium barbarum
TGATAATGACAGAAGGCAAGGTAAGAGGGCTAGATCTATGGGAGCGAGTAGTGAATATAGAGGGGGATCGAGGCAGATGTATTCTAGGCACTCAGGTCAGTTAGCGACCAGTGCGCCTTCCAAATTCTCAGACAGGAGGGCTGATCGTTCCTTTCAGTCAGGACAGGGCCAGAGTTCGAGGGCCTCATATTCTCAGTTCAGGGGAGATTTTAGTCAGCGGAGACCTCCAGTGCCACGGTGCAGTGAGTGAGGTAGATTGCATTCCGGGCAGTGCCGTATGGATTCAGATGCATGTTATGCCTACGGGCAAGTTGGCCATATGATGAGAGATTGCCCTTCAGCGGGAGGTAGAGTCGGGACCCAGCCTACGGGATCAGCAGTTGGGTCTTCCTCACTACGCCCGACAGCACAGACTTCTCAGACCACCGCAGGTAGAGGCAGAGGCAGAGGGGGAGCATCTACTTCAGGTGCCATTCAGCCCCGCGTATATGCTTTGGCTGGGCGATAGGATCTAGAGTCCTCCCCAAATGTTATTACAGGTATCTTGACTATATTTTCCCGTGATGCATATGCTTTGATTGATCCGGGCTCTACTTTCTCTTATGTTACTCCATATGTCGCCGATTGTATTGGGGTGAAGCCCGAGCTAATCAAACCTTTTGAAGTGTCCTCTCCGGTTGGTGATCCGGTAGTAGTGAGGAAAGTGTACAAGGACTGTGTTATCGTGATATCTGATCGTCAAACCAAAGCCAATCTGATCGAGCTGGAAATGGTAGATTTCGATGTAATCATGGGTATGGATTAGTTGGCTTCGTGCTATGCTAATGTTGATTGTCGGACGAAAAGGGTTCAGTTCCAATTTCTAGGAGAGCCCGTACTTGAATGGAAGGGTAATACAGCAACCCCAAATGGTATGTTTATTTCCTACCTTAAGGCAAGCAAAATGATAGCTAAAGGCTATATTTATCATCTAGTTCGGGTCCATGACACTAAGGCAAGGTTGCCAGCTTTCCAATCTGTTCCGGTAGTGAATGAATTCCCCGATGTATTTTCGGACGAACTTCCAGGTCTTCCTCCCGAGAGGGAAATTGATTTCATTATTGATGTGTTACCGGACACTGAGCCTATTTCCATTCCTCTTTATCGAATGGCTCCGGCAGAATTAAAGGAACTAAAAGCACAGCTAAAAGATTTGCTGGAGAAGGAATTGATAAGGCCCAGCTCATCACCGTGGGGAGCACCAGTCTTGTTCGTGAGGAAGAATGATGGATCCCTGCGGATGTGCATTGATTACCGACAGTTGAATAGGGTAACGGTAAAGAACAAGTATCCCCTCCCCAGAATTGATGATTTGTTTGATCAATTACAGGGCGCTAAATGGTTTTCCAAGATAGATTTGAGGTCTGGTTATCATCATGTGAGAATTAGAGAAGCGGATATTCCCAAGACTGCCTTCAGGACAAGATATGGTCACTACGAGTTCTGAGTAATGTCGTTTGGGTTGACGAATACCCCGGCGGTGTTTATGAATTTAATGAATAATGTGTTCAGACCATTCTTGGATCTCTTTGTCATAGTATTTATTGATGATATTTTGGTATACTCTCGTACTGAGTCAGAACATACAGATCATCTAAGAATTGTCCTTGGTGTTCTCCGAGCTTGGGAATTATATGCAAAGTTTCCAAAGTGTGAGTTTTGGATGAATTCTGTAACATTCCTAGGCCACGTTATTTCCGATGATGGTATCCGAGTCTACACTCAGAAAATTGAAGCTGTGAAGACTTGGCCAAGGCCTACGACACCCACAGAAGTTCGTAGTTTCCTGGGTTTTGCAGGTTATTATAGAACATTCGTAGAGGGCTTTTCTTCTATTTCAGCCCCACTGACGAAGTTAACTCAGAAATCTGCTAGATTCTAATGGAACGCTGCGTGTGAGCGTAGTTTTCAGGAGTTGAAAGACAGATTGACTTCAGCCCCAGTGCTAACACTTCCAGAAGGGTCAGAAGGCTATGTTATATATTGCGATGCTTCTGGTGTGGGACTAGGATGCGTATTAATGCAGCATGGCAAGGTTATTGCATATGCCTCGAGACAGTTGCGGAAACATGAACAGAATTATCCAACCCATGATCTTGAATTGGCCGCGGTTATTCATGCTTTAAAAATATGGAGGCATTATTTGTATGGTGTACATATTGATATCTATACAGATCACAAGAGGCTTCAATACATTTTCAAGCAAAAGGGGTTGAATCTGCGTCAGAGGCGGTGGTTAGAACTGTTGAAAGACTATGATGTAAATATTCTGTACCACCCGGGAAAAGCTAACGTAGTGGCTGATGCGCTTAGCCGTCGATCAATGGGTAGCTTATGTGAAGTCCCTTCAGAAAAGAAGGAAATGGTTCGTGAGCTTCAGCGACTAGCTAATCTTGGAGTACGCGCAATTGATTCGGGTAGCACAGGTATCAGCATTAGTAACCCCACAGTTTCATCCTTAAGTACAGAAGTAAAGGAACGACAGTGCGAAGATTCCCAGTTAAGCCACTACCGAGACCTATCTCGTGAGAAGGAAAAATCTCCATTTGAAGTCTCCATAGAAGGGGTTCTCAGATATCAGGGAAAGCTATGCATACCGGATGTGGCAAGATTGTGCCAAAGGATTCTAGAGCAAGCTCACTACTCTCGGTATTCTATTCATCCCGGTGCAACCAAAATGTATCATGACCTCAAATCGATATACTGGTGGAACGGTATGAAGAGAGACATAGCAGAATTTGTAGCCCAATGTCCAAATTGCCAACATGTAAAAGCTGAACATCAAAAGCCAGGAGTCTTATTGCAAGCAATAGATATTCCTACATGGAAATGGGAAGAAATTAATATGGATTTCATTGTAGGACTACCTCGTTCCCGAGGCAAATATGATTCTATATGGGTTATCGTGTACAGACTCACAAAAGCAACTCATTTCCTCCCAGTTAGAACCACGTATTCAGCAGAAGATTATGCTCGGTTGTACTTGATGGAAATTGTGCGAATTCACGAAATTCCTTTGGCCATTATCACAGACAGAGGGGCACAGTTTACAACCAAGTTTTGGAAGTCCTTTCAAGAAGGTCTAGGCACTCAAGTTAAGCTTAGCACGGCGTTTCATCCACAGACCGACGGGCAAGACGATCGCACTATTCAGACCTTGGAAGATATGCTACGAGCATGTGTGCTGGACTTCGGTGGTAGTTGGGATGAGCATTTACCCCTTATTGAATTTGCCTATAACAACAACTATCATTCCGGTATTCAAATGGCTCCATATGAAGCCTTGTACGGAAGGAAATGTAGATCTCCAATTGGATGGTTTGAAACCGGAGAAACACAATTAATAGGCCCCGACTTGATTCAACAAGTAGTCGAAAAAGTTAAGGTGATAAGAGATCGGTTGTTGATAGCCCAAAATCATCAAAAGTCTTATGCGGACAACCGCCGACGAGACTTGAAATTTCAGGTAGATGATTGGGTATTCCTGAAGGTATCGCCGATGAAAGAGGTGATGAGATTTAGCAAGAAAGGGAAGTTAAGTCCAAGATATATTGGACCTTATCGAATCATCCGTAAAGTGGGTCGATTAGCCTATGAACTGGACTTGCCTTCAGAACTCCAGTTAGTGCATCCAGTCTTCCATGTTTCAATGCTCCGCAACTGCATTGGAGATCCAACGAGAATCGTTCCGGTTGACGATGTCCAAGTGACAGAAGGACTAACATATAAAGAAGTACCGATTGCTATCTTAGACAGACAGGTGCGAAGGCTTCGAAATAAAGAGGTCGCTTCAGTCAAGGTATTATGGCGAAATAATAATCGGGAAGAAATGACTTGGGAAGTGGAGGATAATATGCAAGCCAAATATCCGCATTTATTCCAACCCCCGGAGGAGACTCAAGATGAAAAATCGACGGGATGAGGTATGTATACTTACTTTGATGCTTTTGGTCGTGTGTGGCCATAGAAATGTTAGTATTATGATGTAGCCCTGTGAGGCGATGATATTATGGGTTGCTGTGACAGGTTGGTAGTGCCCAATTACAGGGGAAACTTTGGCAAAATTTTTGTAGAATCTCGACTGTTTAACATTCGAGGACGAATGTTCCAAAAGGGGGAAGAATGTTACACCTTGGAAGATTCCCCGTACCTGTACTATGAATAGGACAATGAAGGTCATAGCATATACGACATTTCGATGAGTTATTAATAGTGTTTGATAACCCCAAACGAGATTTCAAAACCATTCGAGATAAGGAAAGGAAGTTGTTAAGGAAAGCCAGTCGTATATCGAGTAGGAATAACGAGCAACGAGTTGGTGAGGGCATAATGGTGTCTTAGATACATGCAATGACGTCCCTTAGATTGGTATTAAAGTATTAAACAAGTGTTAAGAAGGTTCCATAAGGATCGGAGATCGAATGAGACAACGAGAACGAAAACGGAACCACTGGGCATTATACGGTCCAACCTACGGACCGTATAATTTATACTGGCCGTACAATTGGCCGTATAATTGGCCAATGAAGGGACCAGCTACTGGACCAATTGTACGCCCATATATACGGTCCGTATAAATAGTACGGACCATATGTTGGTCCGTATAATGGGTCTCGGCCAGCTTTTAAATTAAGTGTAAGGGGTCATTTTTAATTTCACCCATTTCATTTCCCACCCCTTCCAACTCAAGAAGCCTCTAGAACTTTCCCTACTCTTCAACCACAAGAGAAACCCAAGGGAAACTAAGATCAACAACACATAATTCATGAAATAAAGTGTATGAAAACTAAGTAGGGTTCATCTTCCTCAAAGAAAATCAAAGGAGGTGAAGAAGGGTTTTGATGCTAAGGTAGAAAATCAACTCAAGGCTTGTTAAACAAACATCCAAGGTAAGTTTTATGATCATTTCATTATTTTTAAGGTATTGGAAGGATAAGATACTTGAAATGTAGAAGAACATAGAAAGTGGGTCATTGTTGAGTGAATAGTGACAAAATTGAATGATAGTGGAATTAAATCATGAAAGTTGAAGGGTTGTGATTAGGAATACGTTATAGTGATGTGTATATCATGAAACAAGCATTAAATGCGTGAAAACACAAAGATAAGCTATAAGTAGAAATACGGGAAAAATTGGAGGAAAATGGTGGATTTTGCTAAATATGCATAAATGATGATTGTTGATTGTGATATAGTGAGTAGTATTGTGAATGTTGGGAGTTGATATAGAACATGGGAAAAGTAGTATAAACAAAGGAAGTGCTGCCCAATTATTCCTAGAATTAACGATGCGTTCTTGTAGTCAATTAACTAATGTTAATTCGAATTCTCTCATTAAGGTAATGACGTGATACCGAATGAGGACAAGTGAGCGATAGCTTAGTTAAATGACCAAGGTATGTGAGGCTAGTCCTTTCCTTCTAATGGCATGAATCCTATAGCGTAAACTCTTTATCCTCTTCATGAGTTTCCATTTTTCGAAAAGTTAAGAGCCTACATTCATAAATGTCTATATAAGATAAGAGATACGACGTGATGATGCTATATTGATAATGAGGTTATTTGTTGCCTACACTCACCTTATGTACTAGTTCCTTCAAGGTGAGGCAGAATGTCAATAATTGCTCCATAATGATATCGGGGGGATCACGACCTTACGTCACCCCGATAGAGTAGAAATGATCTTGAGCTTCATGCATGTACTATGATAAGATAAGCATGTTTTGATAAGTATATGATAGTAAGCATTTTATGATGGGCATGACATGATTGCATCACACCGGGCCTAGTTGGCCGGGCAGTCACCGCCAAGACGGGCAGCTATACGGATACACCATGACCTTTTGGCATGGGAAGACACCACTGGTGGGCGGCATGAGATTGTACCCCGGACGCGGGAGGCCTGGACGTGGGCTAATGTTATTGATTATCACACCGTTCCGACATGGACGGGCAGCTTGCATATTATGCATATATTATATGATGATGAGTTTGAGTAAGACAACATGCATTACTTTCCATATGATTGTTATTCAGATCCGGATGTTTCATATCGATGTTCTCATTATATTATTGATGTCTTTCTTCATTGTTTATGCCTTTCATACTCAGTACAATATTCGTACTGACGTCCGTTTTCTTTGGACGCTGTGTTCATGCCCACAGGTAGACAGGGAGGTGAGCTTGTCCCAGATCCTCAGTAGCTGTCAGCTGATAGAGAGCACTCCATCGTTCGGAGGTGCTTATGGTTATTCTTTTGGTACATATGTGTATTTTTGGGCATGACAGAGTCTTGTTCCGTCTATGTATATAGTATGTCCGTAGAGGCTCGTAGATACGCAGTGTGGGTTATATGGTCTCACATGATGTTGTTATGTATATATATATTATTTTGATAGCCAAAAGGCAAATAAGTATAAAGCATTTATGTTTCTATAAAATATATGATTTCTTACACTTCCATGAATAAGAATTGCAAAAGAGCATTAGATGAGTAAGATGAGTAGTAAAGTGAGCGGTGCTCGGTAGCTAGCTCCGGGTACCCGTCACGACCCCTAGTTGGGTCGTGACAGCAAAGAAGATTCTCAATGCCGATAAGATGATGATGCCTAACTTCAGAAGCAAGATATACAGAAATGGAGAACCAGATTGATCATATTCTATTGATCATGCCAACAAGTGATGACACAAGATTCAGTTACACAAAGAAATAAAGGATCATGATAACAGCATCATAGGAGTGTTATAGTCCTGGTTAGATGACTAAGGTTATCCTGTTAGTGTGTGGTATTACCAGGAATGTTCATCCTACTAACAGAATTTCTTTAGTTAGCTAATCCAGCTACAACCATTCAACATGACTGAATGTGTAAGCTTGATCAGAGACAGTGGACAGCATAAGGACAACAACTATGAGGAGCTTCATACTACACTTCTTCTTGAAAGATTTTCAGTGAGATTAGATATCATAGCGCCTAGTGAGAGCTTGAGGTGGATGATAATGGCATCAATCCAAAGAAGGAGTGTTCTTGTTTGTAGTTTTTCATTGTTACACTTGGCTGCTCATACAAGGCCTAGACCTTCTTTCATTTGCTAGGATAGAGTAGCATAGACTTTTACAGTTTTCCTTCATTTTATTTCTTTTTTCTGTAAATACTTCTATTTATTTTAATAAAATCCAACAACATCAGGCTGATTGGCTTTGCTTAAAAAACAAATAGCCAACATAGCTCAACTTAAAAAGCCTACGACTCAGTCTAACTATTACTCTAGTCTATGAAGCCTCTAATGAAGTGCTGAAAACACTGACTGTCTGTAAATACTCGAAGACTGTAAAGTAATAATAATGCTCTGAAAGAACTGGGGCTCACCACATAGCTGGTATGAGAATCTTAGAGCTCTGAACCGTCAACTTGTAAACCCGATGCAGGGCCTGGCCAAAAGGGACGTCAGTACATTTGAATTACACTGGTATGTAAAGTAACTAAAGGAAAGAACTGTAAGGGGGGTGCTCGGGAAAGGGCATCCCAAATCAATAAACAGGTAATATAATTTCAACTGAAACTGAAACTGAACAAGAGAAGTAAAGTTATAGGTCCTCCCTTGTCCTGAATATAAATCACCTATTTTACGGAGTTAATAATATAGGGCCTTGGACTAATATGAATGCACAAAACTATGGCCTTGGCCAAGTAAGTACTAACACTCCGAGGCATTGGCCCAATATAAATGCACAAATCAGTGGCCTTGGCCAAGTAAGTGCGTCAGTCGGTGGCCTTGGCCACGTATACGTATACATAAAACTGTGCCCTAAGGCAATGATGAAGGTGTTCAACATTCAACAATATATATAGGAACTGAAAATCATACTATAATGCATAACATTGGAATACTAGTCAAAACTGAACCGAGACATGTATTTTTGAATTGATTATAGAGTGTAAACATACTGAGTTTTCATAACTGAGATTCATGGAATATCAAGGAGCTGAAAGTCATACTGTAATGTATAATATTGAAATACTGAATCATGTTGGACTACATAATAGTGGAATACTGAATAGAACTAAACTTAGACATGTATTCGTGAACTGATTATGGAGTTTAAAACATTAACTATTCATAAGCAAATATGAGCATTACTATCCTGAAACATGAAATCTAACTAACATGGCTTTGAGAGTCATACTGAAATGCTGATATGAGCTACTGAACATGAATTCGTACTAAGACATGGAAGCATACCGAGGTGCTGATATGCAGTACTGACTATTACTATACTAACTGAGACATGAATTTATGAACTAATTATTAGAACTGAAACTTTAACTAGTTTATAAACATGCTGAGTTTCTAGGCTGAGACTCGTGGGTATAAAACACGATTCTAATTGGATTATGTTCTGGGTTCGGAATGTTCAGAATGAAAGTCATGAACAAACTACGAAACTAGGGAATAGAAGTTCTGCAACTATTCAATGAGACTAAGCTGAACTATATTTCTGAGGTAATTCGTAACGCTTTAAAAGAACGTAGCATAGGGAGAATCATTAACATTCCCAAACATAGAGAGTTAGCCTCACATACATGTAATCACTTCAATCTAATGAACTAAACTGCTTCTCTGATGAAGAACACCAAAACCCTAGCTTTTTTTAAGCAAAACAACTAGCATGATACTAGTTGTGCATTTATTAATAAAGAGAATCTGTATAGAGAAATAAAACAAAATTAGGCCAAAAGTGCCTATGAAGTGAAATATACAGCCTAAGCATCAACTCTAGTCTAACTGAAAACTGTCCAAATTTCTAGTTTGATTTCACTCAAGCAACCTCTAAGCTCTCACCAGGTGCTATGAAATCATAACCAACAAAAGAATCCTTCAAACTTGAACTTATGCATGGTGTGACATGATTATACTCAGCTACTTATTCTGCTGTAGTGACCTAAGTGCTATTCATGCTGGTGGAATCTTTGCAACTCAAATCTGCTGCTGTAGAATAGTTGAACAGATTCATTCCTTCTGCTTTAGTAGTTATAGACCTGCATATGGAGCTCAAGTATGTTGCTGCTGTGTTTAGCACCTCAGTCATGCTCTCTAGCAAACACTGGCTTGAATCTGAAGGACGGCATCTGCCTTTTGTCAATGTTGACCAACCTTTTTGCAGCTGCTGGTAACTCCATGGAGTTATCAAAGAATAATGTACTTGGTTAGTTGAAAAGTCTACCAGCCGGTTTCCTCTTGTCACGACCCGGATAGGGGCCGCGACGGGTACCCGGGGCTAACCACCGAGCACCGCTCGTACTATCATTTACCTAACCCATTTAACAATCATTCATCTATTTCCGGTTAGCTTTAAATAGAGGATTTGCTTTTCATTACAAAAATATAACGTGTTGATACAAAACATATTTTAATATACTTATACACATGCGTACTACCCACGTTGTGGAACCACACAACCCACATTGAGCATCTATGAGCCTCTATTGAGTGGCATACAATTATATACACAAAAGGGACAACCAATTAGCACCTCCGGAAGATGGAGTGCTCTTCAGCTCGGCTAGTGACTCCTATCAGTCTGGACCGCTTTCCTGTCTACCTGTGGGTATGAACACAACATCCAAAGAAATGGATGTCAGTACGAGCATTGTACTGAGTATGTAAGGCATACATCAAGAAATAAAGTAAGAATAAGAAAGTAAAGTAAATACAAGGAGATAATCGATAACTGCTTGCCTCTTAAGGCGGATCCATGCATGCATACTCATAAAGCATCATATAGTAAATTGTTGCGGAACGCGCAGCCCGATCCATATGTCATCATATGTTAGTGCCGAGGAACGTACGACCCGATCCATAAATATAATAAGTTAGTGCCGAGGAATGTACGGCCCGATCCATAACCCATATATCCCGCGTCCGGGCATCCCGCGTCCGGGATAAAATCATGATATGCCAGCTGACCAGGTGGCTATGCGTCTATAGCGCCTCACCTTCCCCATTTCCCCTGAAAACATTTTCATATCATATATATATACATAGCATGCTTGAGAGCCCAAGGAAAAGATGTAAATACGTCGGAGTGACGTAAGGTCGAAAGCCTCCGATTATGTTATGGAGTAATCATCGTCGCTTTGTCTCACCTTGAAGGAACAATTATTATAAGGCGAGACTATCAATAAAGAATAGCATTAAAAGAAAGCATATAATAAAATCATGAACTTCATAAGGCATCCATTCATATACTTTGGAAGATTTAGAAATAAAGTCACCATCCATGAATAAATTAAGAAATCAGTTTATAGCTCGACGTTCTCATATAGTCCTTGAAATCGTAAAATTGAAACTTTTAAACATCAGATTTTCTCTCATCATGGTCAGCGTAATAATATTCTCATTTTTGACATCATCATTGTTATTGAAAAACATATCCTTCGTCGTTATCATAAGAACTCACATAATCACAACCTTTGGTTTTGGAAAATAGGAGTACTTGGAAAACATTTATGGAATATCAAGAAGGAAATCATGCTTCGGAATCTTAGACTTTTTAACCTTTGATAGAAAGGAAAAGATGGGAGCATTTATGAAATCGTAAGCTAGGGATCATGCCTTTGAAAGAAAGGGAATAGCCTCACATACCTTGGTCGTTTAGCTAAGATATCGTTCACTTGTTCTCCGTCGATATCACGTCGTTACCTTCATAAGAGAATTCGTATCAACATTAGTAAACTAACTACAAGAACGCATCGCTAATTCTAGGAACAGTCGGATAACGCTTCCTTCGCTCATACCATTTTTCTCATGTTTTATATCAACTCCCAAAATTCATAATATTACTAGCAATATCATCATCGACAATCGTCATTTACATACATTTGGCAAAATCCACCATTTTCCTCCAATTTTCCCTTATTTCTACTTCTAGCTCATCCTTGCGTTTTCATGCATTTAATGCTTATTTCATGATGTAAAAATCATTTATAACGTACTTGTATTCACAACACTTCAATATTCATAGTTCAATTCCACTATCATTCATTTATGTCACTATTCACTCAATGATGACCCATTTCTATGTTCTTCTACATTTCAAGTGTCTAGGCTTTCCAATACCTCAAACAACATGGAAAAATCATGAAACTTACCTTGGGTGATGGTTGAACAATCCTTAAGTTGAAATACTTCAATTAGCCAAAACCCTAGTTCCACCTTCTTGGGAATTTCTTGATTTAGAAGATCCTTTGATGTGTTCTTACACTTATTTTCATGAATTTAGTGGTGATGATCTTGATATTCCCTTTGATTCTCTTGAATTCTTGTGGAGGAAATATTTGGAGAGTTCTAGAATGTCCTTGAGTTGTATGGATGAATAATGAAATGAGTTGAAGTCCAAGTCCCTTTTAATAATCACAAAAACTGATCTTTAATGAATTCTTGTCGGGATGAACAGTGGTCGTAAACCACCATATACGGACCGTATTTTGATTTACGGTCCGTCCTCCATGGCCGTATTTAACCATTTCAAAGACAGAAAGTTTTGGCTGAGGAACATGGCAGTTTACGACTGAGGTTTACGGTCCGTAAACCAGTTTACGGGCCGTCCTCCAAGTCGTTTTTAACCATTTTCATAATTTACAGAAAGTTGAGATTTTGGACAAGCTGGAGGACGATTGCACTATACGGTCCGTAAATCACTTTACCATATACGACCACCGGATAGAAATTTTTTCCGCGACTTGCTTATTTTCCAAAACTTCATAATTAGCCATTCCCGCCTTAACAAATACCATACACTCAAACTTTTCATCATTCCACTCATCATAGAAGTATGGAGAAATTTCCGAGGTGTAACATTCTTCCCCCCTTTTGGAACATTCGTCCTCGAATGTTAAATTAGCGGGGATTCTAAGAAAATTTGCCAGAGTTTCCTTTGTAATTTGGACACTACTTTTTCCATTACAATAACCCACAATATCTTCGCTTCACAGGTCCATATCACAGTATTAACACATTTATGGCCAAACACGACCAAAAACATAAAATTAAAACATACATACCATCATGGACTTTTCCTGGAGATTCGACTAGGTGTGGATACTTGGCTTCCACATTCACTTTGGCTTCCCAAGTATTTCTTCCCGATTATTGTTTTTGCCACCAAACTCTGATTTAAGCCACCTCCTTATTTCGAAGTCCTCGCACTTACCTATCTAATGTGGCAAAGGGTACTTTCTCATACATCAACTTTCTTGTCATTTGAGCATCATTTTATTGACATGCTCCTAGTGGGAGTTCTAACATATTTATAAGCTACCTTGCTTGTTGCATACGATCTTATAGGATCTAATGCATCGGAACCTAACTCTCCCCCTTTATTCCGTGATTCTATCGCTCTCGCAGGTTCTCATATCCTCGGGCTTCTATGGTGAGTATGTAACCTATACTTATACTATTCCCCAAGCAATTATTCCATTTGTCTCTCACAGCCATTCCAACTCGACATTTCAGTTCCGTTTACCATATACCCTCTTTCAACTTACCCCGGGCATCATGACTCTCTCACCCTTACTTTACCTCTTACTCCTCTCCTAAGTGTTCACTTGGTCTCATTGGCGACGCGTAAATATCTACGAATTACATACTCTTTTTGCGCGATTCGCATTTGTACCCATCCATCCGTATACTTGTATCCATGTCTGTCTTCGCATCCATAGTCATATTCATCTGTATGCCGTATCCATGGTCATATTCATCTAAGTGTCAATATCCTTCTCAATGACACTTTCGCTAACGCCCTTACCTCGAGAACGGGGTAACTTTACAATAAGACCCATGTTAATATCATGAATTATTCTGTGTCTCAGGCCTGCATGCCTTCTTCTTGGGGCTACCGTCACCCACTATATTCACAACATTCTCCGGGGTTATATTTTCATTTTGGCTAAAAGAGTATTTAATCCCGGAAGTCATTAAATCAATATAAGGACAGAGAAACGAGAGTTTCCATTCTGCTGGAAGAGTAATAGTAACTAATCAGTACTCCCTAAACTGATTCCAACTCTCCTCCAGCCATGTCACGTAATCAGAGTTTCATAATTTTATTCCTCGTTTTGCGCCACTTGGGACTTTATGGGACACAACGTCTCACAGATCGGCCTTATACTTCGCTACAAATTCATCTGAGATTTATAATTTAGAGGGACGATGAGGTGGTATAATCTTAGAGAATTGTGGGTCCACCTCTGCCCGTCACCAGTGTTTTACTATCTTTGCCAACTCACGGCTCTTCTTCTTGCTTTTGCGTGTCCTTATTCTACCGCTTTTAGTCAATACACTCCCGTAGGGTTCATCATTTCAACCTTCACACTGGTGTCCTCTCTATTTTCTTCCCCCCCTTTTAAGGGTTTTACTCGTACCTTAAAATCTCGAATCCACGTACTCCTGGCTACACTACGCCTTACTTATTCCATCCCCCACAGTCTATGGCTATAACAATTCATACGTGGAGTCGTGGAGTCTTAGCGTACTCGCCTTACAGTCTTATAACCAATAAATGCACCCGATATAACACTCCGAGCAAAAACGTACGTTACTTAGCTCATCCAGTAGTTATGTGTCTGTATCTGAATCTGCTCCGATTAACAACTTCCTGCCCCATAGGGATGCTTACATTAAGAGTGTGTCTAGCCATCCAAGCCACCCATCTAATGTCACTTGCCCTCTTCTTCGGCGCTCAAAATTTGCTTGTAACGCCATCTTCGTTTCCCTAGGGCTTAGGTCTCTCTTACGCCGCTAATGCACCCCATGCCTCTTTATTCTCTTACTCTTGTTTTCGCTTGGAACCGATTTCATATCCGCATTGTACCACTATCATTATTAGTTATAACTCTACTTCATCGCATCATCGTCGTACAGTAGACCTATAACTCATGATCATCTTTTCCTTTTCAACTCTTTACCTCATTCACTTCACTCGTTCTAACTTGGTATGGGATATTTGTAGGAGATATGTTCTCCTTTAACAACCACGCCACTTGTTACACCTCGGAAAATTTCCCGTTGGTACGCAAGTAAATGAACTAATGGTGTGTGCGAGGAGTGCGAGTGTATAATGTTTCATGGGAAATGTATGTAAAGGGATATGGATGATTAGAATGAAAAGTCGAGAAATGAGAAAACTTGAAGGTTGGCAAAACTGCCCAGTGGTCGTATATTGCAAAATACGGACCGTAAAGTGCAATACGGTCCGTAAACTGGCAGACGTAAACTGCCATGCAAAGGCTTCAGCTGTCTGCCAGTGGTCGTAAAGTGCAAATACGGACCGTAAACTGGTATACGGTCCGTAAACTACCAGGTCGTAAACTGGCATGCGAAACTTCAACTTTCTGCCAGCTGAGGAAAAGGATATAATAAGACCTGGTGGACGGACCGTAAAGTGATTTACGGCCCGTAAACCATGGTCGTAAATCCCATGCATGCAGGCCAAAGTATCTGGTCCTGCTTAAGCTTAAAGACGACCACGAGGGACGGTTCATAAAGTGGAATACGGACAGTAAACCTCCATGGACGACCACTGTTCACCCAGCACAGATTTTCCAATTCATTAAATATGAGGATCAAGACTTGTCTTATTTCATTTCCACATTACACCACTTCTCTCTACATTTATTATATGAGTTTCCAAGGATTATAAGCCATCAATAACATTAAGACAAGTGAATCAAGGATAAGGGAATCATCAAGGATCATCCAAGTCAAGAAATCCAAATGGAGAAAAACTAGGGTTTTGCTCAAAGAAGAGTATTATCAACCAAAGCTTGTTCCTACAACTTCTAAGGTAAGATTCATGAGTTTTACCAGATGTTTAAGGTATTGGAGAATTAAAATACATGGATTGTAGAAAATGTGGTCAACTAGGTCATGAATGATGAATAGTGACATTTTGAGAAATAGTTTGAATTGAGTTATGAATGTTGTTGTGTTGTGATATGAGTGTGTTATAAATGGTATTAAGATCATGAACTAAACACTTTAGACGAATGGACGAAGATGGGTGTTATGACCATGAATGTGGGTAAATTAGAGGAAAATTGAGGAATCTAGATGACGTGGATAATGTGAATGACTAATGGCCATTGTTATGATATTAATGAAGGTATAAACGCTAGCATTGGAAGGAAACGTGCAAGTGTAGAATAGTCCAACGAAAAGGTATGTAAGGCTAACCCTTCTTTCATAAGGCATAGTTCTTGGCCAAATTCCTAATTCCTCTATATGAGTATGTTATCTTCACATGGTTGACATTTCGAGCTCATAAGGTCACGACCCTTGATATGTACTATGATTATACTATGTTCCTCGTATGACGAGTAAGTTTATAATGTAGATGTAACGATAATGATGAGGATAGTAATGATGATGAGAGTAAAATGAGACGAGATGTTTACAAGCTATGATTTATGTATATGTATGCCTATGAAGGGCTATGATAAGACCCCGAGCTTATGATGCCGGGTAAGAATATATGTATATGACTATGTATACGACTACGAAATGTGCGCACACCTCTGCAGATGGTACGGATAACCCTGACGCCTTGGTAGGGCCAGGTATGTATGATCTTGAGCCTTGGTTGGCCAAGTATGTATGAAACACCGATCCTATGAGGTCGGGTATACTATGTAAAGGCTATATATCTGAAATGACCATGTATATAATATGAATATGAATGTGAAAAGACTATGTATAGGGATACGAATAAGGACATGTATACGAATATGAGCACAAGTATGGTACGAGTATTATTATGGGACACGAACGACGATGTTTGCAAGTAAGCGACATGATGATGATATTATTGTCTCCCCTCCTATGCTATTTCATATGATATCTATTATGCTTCTATATTGATGTTGATCATGCTTTACATACTCAGTACATTCTTCGTACTGACGTCCTTTTGTTTGTGGACGCTGCGTCATGCCCGCAGGTGCTCAGGGAGACATACTTGATCCATAGCTGCTTATTCAGAGATTGCATAGCAGAGCTCCATTTCTTTCGGAGCCATAGCTTTTGGGTACTTATTCTTTTGTGTATATAATTCTGGGCATAGCGGGGTCCTGTCCCGCTCATACGATCTGTCATACTCTTAGAGGCTCGTAGTCATGTGTATGTGGCTAGAGATGTTCGGCCATGTCGGCCCATGTTTTGTATATCGTTTGTTGGCCTCATCGGCCTTGTACTTATGATGTGGCATAGATGACTATGATATGTTAAATGATGATAGTCGTCTAATGGGATCAGTATGATTAACGATAAGAAAAGCACGAATTGACTTATGGTTCACCTAGATGTTATGTTATATACGATAAGGGGGTGCCCGGGTAGGGTAGCACCGGGTGCTCGTCGCGGCCCCCTAGCCCGGTCGTGACAAAAGTGGTATGTCGCGGCCCCCTAGCCGGGTTGTGACAAAAGTGGTATCAGAGCAGTTTAGTCCTAGGATGTGTCTACGAGCCGTGTCTAGTAGAGTCTTGGTTATGGGTGTGTTGCGCGCCACATTTATAAACGAGAAGCTGCGGACATTTTAGGAATATATGACCTTCTTTCTTCATAAGAATCGTGTGATAGAGCTATGATGTAAGAAATATTTGTTCCTAAATCGTGTGTTGTGTATTTCAGTGATGCCTAAAAAGAAAAAGGCTACAGCAGCCCAAAAGGGCAAGACGGTGGCAGAAAAGCGGGCTGAAAGAGCACCGCCACCGGTAGTAAAGGAAGATGAGTCCCAGAGTGCGGCTCAATCTCAGTCCTCCCAGACAGTGCCTATTACTGAGGAGCACGTGGGAGCCTCAGCCCCAGCTCCAGCTCCTCCACCGAATGCTTCGGGCCAAGACGTGAGAGAGGCCATTAATTTGTTGACTCAGTTGGTTGCGGCCCAGACTCAGAGGCCAAGCGCAGGGCAAGGTGACAGGACTGTTAGTGCAAGGGCCCGTGACTTCATTGCTTTGAAACCCCCGGAATTCTTTGGGTCGAAACTGGAGGAGGATCCTCAGGACTTCATAGACGGTATGTTGAGGACGCTCCGATTGATATGTGCTTCAGACACTGAGTCGGTAGAGCTAGCGTCGTATAGGTTGAGGGATGTCTCAATCCAGTGGTATACGGTTTTGATGGCTTCACGGGGAGCCAATGCACCTCCACCGGTATGCCAAGAGTTTGTTGAAGCTTTTCTCCGTCACTATATGCCTCCAGAAGTTCGGCGAGCAAGGGCCGATAAATTTTTGAATCTAAGGCAAGGTAGCATGAGTGCTACAGAGTATAGTCTCCGCTTCAATTCCTAGGCTAGGTATGCTTCGGCCATGGTAGCGGATATGGGCGATCGGGTGCACCGGTTCGTGAAAGGCCTAGGGCCACACTTGATGGATAAATGCTTAACTGCGTCCCTTCAGGATGGCATGGATATTGCCCGCATTCTGGCACATGCTCAGGAATTAGAGGAACACCTACAGCAGTGGAGAAATGAACGTGAGCAGGATAGGGGCCATAACAAGAAGGCCAGACCTTCGGGTTCGAGCAGCGAGTCCAGGGGTGGACACAGACAACAGTTTCCCAGCCATTCGGGCTATTCTATGACCAGTCCACCTCCACGGTTTTCAGGCCAGGGCCTTGATGGATCTGCTCATTCAGGGCCGAGTCCGAGTTATACAGGACATCAGTTCAGAGGAGATTTGGGCCAGTCAAGGCCACCCGTACCACCGTCTTCCCAGCGTGGGAAGATGCATTGGGGTCGATGCCGATTTGGTTCAGATGATTACTATTCATGTGGTCGGCCAGGCCAGATTATGCGTGATTGCCCCTCAGTACATGGTAGAGGTAGGACCTAGCCATCAGGGTCGGTAGCCGGATCTTCGGCATCTGTACGCCCTACGGGGCCAGGTTCACATGCGCCAGTCGGCCATGGTAGAGGTAGAGGCAGAGCTCCCAGTACTAGCGGCCCTTAGCACCATATTTATGCTTTGGCTGGACGCCAAAATCTTGAGTCTTCTCCTGATGTGGTCACAGGTATATTATCGGTATTCTCTCATGATGTATATGCTTTGATTGATCCGGGCTCCACATTATCATATGTTACTCCATATATTGCGGGTCGATTTATAATTGAGCCGAAGTCTATCAAACCCTTTGAGGTGTCCCGTGGGTGACTCGGTAATAGCTAGCCGAGTATATAGGAATTGTGTGATTGTTATTTGTGATCGTCGTACCATGATTGATTTGCATGAGCTAGAAATGGTAGATTTTGACGTTATTATGGGCATGGATTGGTTGGCTTCTTGTTATGCCAATGTTGATTGCCGAATGAAGATGGTTCGTTTCCCGTTTCCGGGAGAACCAGTATTAGAATGGAAAGGGAATGCGGCATCACCAAAAGGTAGGTTTATTTCCTATCTAAAGGCAAGGGAGATGATCACGAAAGGGTGCATTTATCACCTAGTACGAGTTCAAGATGTAGAAGCTGAGTCGTCGACTCTTCAGTCAGTTCCGGTAGTGAACGAATTTCCGGATGTGTTCCCGGAAGAGCTTCCAGGCCTTCCTCCCGAGCGGGAGATTGATTTTGCTATTGACGTGTTTCCAGACACTAATCCCATATCTATTCCTCCCTATAGGATGGCGCCCGCAGAGTTGAAGGAGTTGAAGGAGCAATTAAAAGACTTGCTTGAAAAAGGCTTCATTAGGCCTAGTTCATCCCCGTGGGGAGCACCCGTATTGTTTGTCCGGAAGAAGGATGGCTCTTTGAGAATGTGCATTGATTATCGGCAATTGAATAAAGTGACAATTAAGAACAAGTATCCCCTCCCGAGGATTGATGATTTATTTGATCAATTGCCAGGTGCCAAATGGTTTTCAAAGATTGATTTGAGGTCCGGGTATCACCAAGTAAGAGTTAGGGAGAAAGATATCCCTAAGACGGCTTTCAGAACAAGATATGGCCATTTCGAGTTCTGAGTAATGTCGTTTGGGCTAACTAATGCACCGGCAATGTTTATGGACTTAATGAACAATGTATTCAGGACTTTTCTGGATCTATTCGTGATTGTATTCATCGATGATATCCTAGTGTATTCTAGATCCGAGGCAGAACATGCGGATCACTTGCGTATTGTCCTTGGAGTTCTTCGAACCCGAGAGTTATTCGCAAAGTTTTCCAAATGCGAGTTTTGGTTGAACTCAGTGGCATTTCTGGGCCACATTGTTGCAGCTGACGGTATTCGAGTGGATAGCCAAAAGATTGAGGCAGTGAAGACTTGGCCAAGGCCCACGACCCCTACAGAGGTTCGTAGCTTTTTGGGCTTAGCAGGTTATTACAAAAGATTTGTTGAGGATTTCTCTTCTATTTCTGCACCGCTCACCAATTTGACTCAGAAGTCAGCTAAGTTTCAATGGACAGATGCTTGCGAGCGTAGTTTCCAAGAGTTGAAAGACCGACTGACTTCAGCCCCAGTCTTGACACTTCCAGAGGGATTGGAAGGATATGTTATTTATTGTGATGCTTCAGGCGTCGGGCTAGGCTGTGTATTGATGCAAAATGGTAAGGTGATTGCGTATGCTTCTAGACAATTACGGAAACATGAGCAGAATTATCCTACCCATGACTTAGAATTGGCCGCGGTGATCCATGCTTTAAAGATATGGAGACATTACTTATATGGTGTCCACGTGCATATTTATACAGATCATAAGGGTCTCTAGTACATCTTCAAGCAGAAAGAGTTGAATTTGCGACAACGACGATGGCTAGAGTTGCTAAAAGACTATGATGTTGAAATTCTGTACCACCCCGGAAAGGCAAATGTGGTGGCTGATGCTCTTAGTCGTAGGTCGATGGGAAGTCTAAGTGATGTACGACCAGAAAAGAAAGAGATGGCCCATGATCTTCAGCAGTTAGCTAGCCTAGGAGTCCGAGTGGTGGACTCAGGTAGCAGCGGAGCTACTATTCAGAATTCAGCAGTTTCATCGTTAGTAGCGGAAGTAAAAGAGCGACAATATGAGGATCCCATGCTAATGCAGTATAGAGATACACTCCCTCAGAAGGAGGAGTCATCATTTGACCTTTCGGAAGACGGAGTTCTCCGATGTCGAGGCAGGTTATGTGTTCCCGATGTGACAAGTTTACGCCACCAGATTTTGAGAGAAGCTCATTGTTCCCGTTACTCCGTTCACCCCGAAGCGACGAAAATGTATCATGATATTAAGACTATATATTGGTGGAATGGGATGAAGAAAGACGTAGCGGAATTCGTAGCTCAGTGTCCTAATTGCCAACAAGTGAAGATAGAACACCAAAAGTCGGGTGGCTTATTGCAAGCTATAGAAATCCCAATTTGGAAGTGGGAAGTGATTAATATGGATTTCATTACAGGGTTACCCCGTTCTCGACGTAAGTATTATTCCATATGGGTGATTGTGGATAGACTCACAAAGTCAGCTCATTTCTTACCGGTCCGGACGACCTATGTGGCAGAAGATTATGCAAAGCTCTATCTCAAAGAGGTAGTGAGACTCGATGGCGTTCCGGTATCTATTATCTCCGATAGAGGAACTCAGTTTACAGCCATGTTTTGGGTGTCTTTCCAAGAAGGTTTAGGGACCCAAGTACGCCTAAGCACGACATTTCACCCACAGACCGATGGGCAAGCTGAACGTACTATTCAGACTCTTGAAGATATGTTACGGGCATGTATGATAGATTTTGGAGGAAATTGGGATGACCATTTGCCACTCATTGAGTTTGCTTACAATAACAGTTATCATTCTAGCATTCAAATGGCACCGTATGAAGCTCTATATGGGCGAAAGTGTAGATCCCCAATTGGGTGGTTTGAAACCGGAGAAGCTATGTTGATAGGGCCAGACTTGGTCCAGCAAGCCATAGAGAAAGTTAAGCTCATACAAGATCGGTTGCTAGCGGCTCAAAGTCGTCAGAAGTCCTATGCGGATAATCGTCGAAGAGACTTAGAGTTCGAAGTGAAAGATTGGGTATTCTTGAAAGTGTCGCCGATGAAGGGCGTGATGAGATTTGGCAAAAAAGGGAAGCTCAGTCCCCGGTATATTGGGCCATACGAAATTGTGCGCAAAATAGTGGCCTATGAGCTAGATCTACCTCTAGATTTGGAGTCAGTCCATCCAGTATTTCATGTCTCGATGCTTCGGAAGTGTGTTGGAGATCATACGAGGATCGTCCTAGTGAATGATATTCAAGTGACTAGAAAAGTTAACTTATGATGAAATACCCATTACCATATTAGATAGGCAAGTACGGAGGCTTAGAAACAAAGAAGTGGCCTCAATTAAAGTTTTGTGGAGAAATAACAATCGAGAGGAAATGACATGGGAAGCGGAAGAGAATATGCGATCCAAATAACCACATTTATTTCAGCCCTTGGAAGAAGTCCAAGATGAGACGTCAAAATCATAAGGTATGCATGTTTCCCCTTTTTATACATTCAGGTCGTGTGTGGCCAAATTTCTAGTGTTGTTGTATTATTGCCCTGTGAGGCATTGCTATTGTCGGTTGTTGTGACAGGGTGGTAGTGCCACATTACAGAGGAAACTCTGGCAAAATTTTTATAGAATTCCCCAAGCCTTTAACATTCGAGGACGAATGTTCCTAAAGGGGGTAGAATGTTACACCTCGGAAAATTTCCCATTGGTACGCAAGTAAATGAACTAATAGTGTGTGCGAGGAGTGCGAGTGTATAATGTTTCATGAGAAATGTATGTAAAGGGATGTGGATGATTAGAATGAAAAGTCGAGAAATGAGAAAAATTGAAAGTTGGCAAAACTGCCCAGTGGTCGTATATTGCAAAATACGGACCGTAAAGTGCAATACGGTCCGTAAACTGGCAGACGTAAACTACCATGCAAAGGCTTCAGCTGTCTGCCAGTGGTCGTAAAGTGAAAATACGGACCGTAAACTGGTATACGGTCCGTAAACTGCCAGGTCGTAAACTGGCATGCCAAACTTCAACTTTCTACCAGCTGAGGAAAAAGGTATAATACGACCTGGTGGACGGACCGTAAAGTGATTTACGGCCCGTAAACCATGGCCGTAAATCCCATGCATGCAGGCCAAAGTCTCTGGTCCTGCTTAAGCTTAAAGACGACCACGAGGGACGGTCCGTAAAGTGGAATACGGACCATAAACCTCCATGGACGACCACTGTTCACCCAGCACAGATTTTCCAATTCATTAAATATGAGGATCAAGACTTGTCTTATTTCATTTCCACATTACAACACTTCTCTCTACATTTATTATATGAGTTTTCAAGGATTATAAGCCATCAATAACATTAAGACAAGTGAATCAAGGATAAGGGAAGCATCAAGGATCATCCAAGTCAAGAAATCCAAATGGAGAAAAACTAGGGTTTTGCTCAAAGAAGAGTATTATCAACCAAAGCTTGTTCCTACAACTTCTAAGGTAATATTCTTGATTTTTACCAGATGTTTAAGGTATTGGAGAATTAAAATACATGGATTGTAGAAAATGTGGTCAACTAGGTCATGAATGATGAATAGTGACATTTTGAGAAATAGTTTGAATTGAGTTATGAATGTTGTTGTGTTGTGATATGAGTGTGTTATAAATGGTATTAAGATCATGAGCTAAACACTTTAGACGAATGGACGAAGATGGGTGTTGTTATATCCCGTATTTTTGAACCTCGGAGCATCTGCTGGGGTGGGGCCCACATACCGAGATTTTTTTTGGAACATCTGAAAAGTCATATGAATCACATATGTGAAGTTAAACACAACTCATGAAGTACCTTTGTACCAAATCAAAGTGGAAACCCTCCAAACGAATATTTTTAAGAAAACGTTTTCGGGTGACCTGACTTTGGGGGGCAAAATCTGTATTGTAAGTTTGGAATTTCGAAAATACCTTGAAATAGAAGTTGTAGATAATTGAATTAGCTTTCCATCCATAGGTCGTGGGTTCCCAGGTGACGTCGGTACAAGGAGATAGGAACGTTTTAAGGTCGAAAGGTCAGTGGGCTAGGCCCAACTCGGGACCAACCGAGTTGGCCCAAAAAAAATGAAAAACAAATTCAGGCCCAAGTGAGGAGCCATTCGGCCATGGTCCATAAAAAGGATCCAAGCCCATGGAATTAAGTCATGTGGTCAATGAATAAAAGACCACTTAATCATCCAAATTCCATAGAACTTTCAAGAGAAAGAATAGGAGGAAAAACAAGAACAAAAAGAGGGCATTTCGGGTTTGGCCATAGAAAAATCACCCCTCAAAATCTTGCCTCTAAAATTATTTTCTTGTTGAATTCCTACTAAATTAAGTGTCCTCTACAACTTGGTGTAATTGTTTTGGAAGAAGGAGCACTTATTTCTTCAAGTTGACAACTTGTTCAAGTGAAGAAGTTTGTAGAAAAAGGTAAGAATCAATTCCTTTTTCTTATGTTATGAAGGTTTGTTTATGTTGTGGTATGTGGAAATGAGTAGAAATTATGGAAATAAGGAAGTTTACAAAGTGGGTATGTATATATATATGTAGCCATGGGTGTATATATGTTGTATACATATATGAGTTGAATTTTATGTTGCATTCTAGTTGTGGTTATGATGGAAATTATATTGGGAATGAAAGTTGAATGAATTTTGGTTGAAGTTGGAATGCAGATGATTATGTCACTTTAGAATAATTTTGTGATATTATGGAAATGAAGTTGTTAAGATGTGAATTATGATTATGGTTGATGAATTTGGAAGTTGGAAACTTGTTATGAAGTTGTATGCCAAAGATTTGATGTTTTGCATAAGTTATGATTTTGGCGGAAGATTGTATATCATGTATATCGAGTGTATATCTTAAGGAAAACGATATGAAATGTTTCTAGAACTATATGGTGATGATCATGATGGTTGTTGAATATGAAATTATTGATCTTAGTTGAAAGTTGGGTTGAATTGAAGATTATGTCAACTTGTGAGAAAAATGACTAGTTGAAGGATATTTGTGTTTTAATGTTCATTGTTGATATTGTTGTTGTCGTTTGGGTTGTTGTTGATGATTTATAGCCGAGTTGAATTCTCGGGGTGTCATATGTATAGGGGAAGTGCTGCCGAAATTTCGGTAGCCAAATATGCTTAAAGTTGAAATAATGGCATTAATAATTCACAATTGGTAAACTTGACCAATTGCAGTTTTTCGACGAAACGGGAAGTGAGTTTGGAAAGGCTTAAGGAGCGCGAAAGGTATGTAAAGCAACCCCAATTCTTCCCTTGGCATGCCCCTAGTGTGTTAGGGTCGGATCCGGGCCTCGAAGGACCTCTTGGCCCTCGGAATCCGCAAGACAAAATTTCAGTTTTTCCTTCAGTAGAATTGAACCATTTTGATACGCTTTTTCTGAAATTATGCAATTTTGCTCTAAATTATTCAGAAAGTCATAGAATGTTTGTATAACCTTTTTAGGTGATACTATATGCTTAGAGGGCACAATTTGAGCCCGCCGCCTTGTTTGTCCCAAGGCGGGCCCGCTATTTACGGTTTTGCCCCTAATGTGTTAAAGCTTCCTTTTTAAGCGATTTTTGAAAGAAATGTTTTAATTACCCTACTAATCGCTTAACGAATATTATTTTAAATATTCTGTTAAATATTATAAATTATTTTGACACTCGGAATGACTTCGGGAAAGTTATACTTCTGTAATTTATTATGATATCTGAAATACATTTATTATGATTCCGTCCGACCCCATTGGATTTGTTTGTCTTCGATACGCTTCATCGAGTCTTTAAAAACATTTATTATATTTTTAAATTGCATTAGTCTCTCACTACTCCACTCGTGGATGTCCCAATGTTTCCCACACTGAGCCCGGGCCAGGATATGTTGTCAAGCGTAATTCTCTGCATTGTTCGCCGCGCCCCGATGTGAGGGGGCAGGTATACGCGTACATGGGTCTGTGGAGTATGATGTGCCATGTCCGCCTATTCTGATCTGATCTGTTATGGCCATTCTGATATGACATTTTATGATACGGGGCCACGCCCCTTTTTCTGATTCCTCTGTATAGTGGCACCAGCGTCGGGAGGGTGGCCACATTCTGTCTGCCGAGTCCCGTGTCAGGGACCGGATATGATATGATATGACATATGTTTCTGTACGCATTCTGTCTGTTTTGGAAATATGCATTTGACACTGTGGATTCTGTACTCATTTTCTGTAACCATTATGATTTGACTTCTGTGATTCCGCTTTACATATTCAGTACATATTTCGTACTGACCCCCTTTCTTCGGGGGCTGCGTTTTCATGCCGCGCAGGTACTGACGACAGGTTCGCTGATCCACACGTTTAGGATCCTATTTCTGCTATTTGGGGCGCTCTCTTCTACAGAGCCCATCTTTTGGTACAGTCTGTCACTGCTATCTGGATATGTACTTTGTTCAGGGTATGACGGGGCCCTGTCCCGTCTTATGATTATGATATGTTCTGTAGAGGTCTGTGGATACATCTGTGTGGGTTCTGTACATATGTTTGGGATATTCTGTTCTGTGATGGCCTTATCGGCCTATGTGTGCCAAGTCTGCTTTTCTGCTAAATTCTGTAGCGACCACTAATATTATTATTATATTATTATTCTGTTAATATGCTAATTTGGGGTATCGGGTACGTATAGGTGCCCAGCTCGGGCACTGGTCGCGGCCCACGGGGTTGGGTCGTGACAAAAGTGGTATCAGAGCAGTTCGTCCTCGGAATGTCCACAGACCGTGTCTAGTAGAGTCTTGTTTATCGGTGTGTTGTGCACCACGCCTATAAACACGAGGCTACAGGGCATTTAGGATACTACCCTTCTTTCTGTCTTAGATCGTGCGATAGAGCTGTGTTATCAGGATGACCCCTTCCTAACGAGTGGCTATATTTGCAGATATGCCTCCAAAAAAGGCGACAGCGGCCCAAAAGGCCAAGTCAGTTGCCGTAGGAGAGACTAGCCGGGTCCAGAGGACTACCAGGGCCCAGGTATATATTGCTCCGGAGACTTTGCCCCAGACAGAGGGTTCTTCTACACCGCCACTCGTGGAGGAGATTGGGGCAGCCGTAGCTGCAGATCGGGGGACGGCTCCACTGCCAGCTCCCGCAGTTCCAGTACCTGAGCCTCCAGCTCCACGGCCAGGCACTGAGGATCAGTCTATGAGGGAGGCAGTCCAGTTGCTGACTAGACTTGTGGCAGGGCAGGTTCAGGGGCATGGACTGGGAGGTGACCGGGCAGTCAGGCGTGATAGTTCGAGAGGCCGTGAGTTTTTGACTTGTAACCCTCCAGAGTTCTTCGGAACAAATCCCGAGGAGGATCCTGAGGAGTTTATTAGGAAGATGCGACGCACTCTAGATTTGATTAATGCTTCCGAGACAGAGTCAGTCGCGTTAACTTCGTACCGGTTATATGATGTGGCGGCAAACTGGTACGAGTCATGGGGGCTATCCAGGGGGGACGGCGCTCCTCCAGCAGTTTGGGGCGATTTTTCTCAGGCATTTCTCGGACACTTTCTGCCCCCAAAGTTGCGACGAGCCAGATCTGATAGATTCTTATTATTGAGGCAGAAGGGCCGCAGTATTCGGGACTATAGTTTGGAGTTTGATTCCTTGGCCCGATATGCACCTACTGTGGTGGCTACTATGGCGGACCGGATGCATAGATATATTATGGGGCTGGATCGGTATTTTGTTGATAGCTGCTTAGTATTGGCTGCTCAGCCCGGTATGGACATTGCCCGTATCCAGGCCCATGCCCAGGGCATGGAGGATCGGGGCAGAGGAGGACACCAGCCTGACAGGGGCCAGGATCGGAGACAGCCCAAGAGGGCCAGGTCATCTGGAGACTTTCGGGGCAGACAGTCCCAACAGCCGCAGCAGCCTAGCAGATTTTCATCTCAGCCGGCGCAGAGCGCGCCTCCCCAGCCTGCAGGTCGCAGATTCGATAGCCCAGGGTATTCAGGAGCAGGCCAGAGCTCCAGGGCTTCAAGTTCGCGGACAGATAGGGGTTCTGGTCAGATGAGGCCACCCAGGGTTCAGTGTTCTTTTTGCGGCAGATACCATACGGGAGAGTGCTACAGAGCCACCGGTGCATGCTTTTCTTGTGGCCGTCAGGGCCATTCTTTGAGAGATTGCTCGTGTAAGGGTAGTTCGGGTGGTGCAGCGCAGCCTACCGGATCAGCCGCTGGGTCTTCATCTTCGTCAGTGGCTATACGCCCTACGGGGCAGGGTATTTCGGCACCAGCGGGTCGCGGCAGAGGCCGTGGTGGAGCTTCTGGTATTAGCGGTCCTTCGAACCGCATTTATGCTTTGGCCAGCCGCCAGGATCAGGAGGCATCTCCTAATGTCGTCACAGGTACTTTATTGGTCTTCTCTCGATCTGTGTATGCACTAATTGATCCAGGTTCGACTTTATCATATATTTCACCCCTTGTTGCCGGTAAAATTGGTATTATGTCTGAACCTATAGAGCCATTTGAGGTAGCCACACCGATAGGGGATTTTGTTGTAGCGAAACAGGTTTATAAAGACTGTTCTGTGATCGTTTGTGACCGTGACACAAAGGCAGATCTGGTAGAGTTAGATATGACTGAATTTGATGTTATTATGGGTATGGATTGGCTAGCTTCCTATTACGCTAATGTTGACTGCCAGAATAAGGTAGTTCGCTTCCAGTTTCCCGGGGAGCCAGTTTTAGATTGGGCTGGAAATACAGCATCGCCGAAAGGTAAGTTTATTTCATACCTTAAGGCAAAGAAAATGATTAGAAAGGGTTATATCTATCATCTGGTTCGGGTGTAAGACTTGGACGCCGAGACGCCGACACTTCAGTCAGTCCCCGTGATTAACGAGTTTCCAGATGTTTTTCCCGACGAGCTTCCAGGTCTTCCTCCAGAGCGGGAGATAGAATTCTCTATTGACTTACTCCTAGACACTCAGCCTATCTCTATTCCTCCGTATAGAATGGCGCCTGCAGAGTTAAAGGAGTTGAAGGAGCAGCTGAACGATTTGTTGGATAAGGGCTTCATCAGACCCAGTACTTCGCCTTGGGGAGCCCCGGTATTATTTGTGCGTAAGAAAGACGGGTCGCTGCGTATGTGTATTGATTATCGGCAGCTGAATAAGGTAACTATAAAGAATAAATACCCCCTCCCCAGGATTGATGATTTGTTTGATCAGCTGCAGGGCGCTAAGTGTTTTTCGAAGATAGATCTTCGATCCGGTTACCACCAGGTGCGAGTACGAGAGGCCGATATCCCTATGACAGCTTTCCGGACCCGATATGGGCATTACGAGTTCAGGGTTATGTCTTTTGGGCTTACTAATGCCCCCACAGTATTCATGGATTTGATGAACCGGGTATTCAGGCCATTCTTGGATATGTTTGTAATTGTATTCATTGATGATATCCTGGTTTATTCTCGGTCTGAGGCGGAGCACGCAGATCATCTGAGATCGGTATTAGGGGTACTCCGGCATCAGAAATTATATGCGAAATTTTCTAAGTGTGAATTCTGGCTGTCTTCAGTGGCTTTCTTGGGGCATGTTATTGCAGCTGATGGTGTCCGGGTGGACACACAGAAGATTGAGGCCGTGAAGAATTGGCCCAGACCTACGACGCCCACAGAGGTACGCAGTTTCCTGGGGTTAGCAGGCTATTACAGGAGATTTGTGGAGAAGTTTGCTTCGATTTCAGCGCCTTTGACAAGGCTGACTCAGAAGGGAGCTAAGTTCCTGTGGTCTGACGCTTGTGAACGGAGCTTCCAGTTGCTGAAGGAGAAGCTGACTACAGCCCCAGTTCTGACTCTTCCAGAGGGACCGGACGGGTATGTTATTTATTGTGACTCTTCTGGCATGGGGTTGGGCTGTGTATTGATGCAGCATGGCAGAGTTATAGCGTATGCTTCCCGGCAGCTCAAGCAGCATGAGAAGAATTATCCTACCCACGATCTGGAGCTCGCAGCGGTAATTCATGCTCTGAAGATATAGAGACACTATTTATATGGCGTTCATGTGGATATCTATACTGATCATAAGAGTCTCCAGTATATTTTCAGGCAGAGAGAGCTTAATTTGCGACAGCGGAGGTGGCTGGAGCTTCTGAAAGATTATGACGTGGATATTCTGTATCATCCGGGTAAGGCTAATGTTGTTGCCGATGCGCTCAGTCGGAAGTCTATGGGCAGTTTGGCTGATTTACAGCCAGACAGGAGAGAGATAGCCCGTGATATTTAGCAGTTGGCTAGTCTCGGGGTTCGTCTGGCTGATTCTGGAGATACACGGATTTCTGTTCGAGGGGTTTCTGAGTCATCCCTCAGGGACGATATTAAGCGGCGTCAATACGAAGATCCTGTCTTAGCTCAGTACAGGGACACAACCTATGATAAGGAGAGGACTCCGTTCGAGTTTTCACCGGACGGTACTTTGTTATACAGAGGCAGGTTGTGTGTACCTGATATTGCAGGCCTTCGGCAGCAGGTTATGAGCGAGGCACATTATGCTCGCTATTCGGTCCATCCTGGGTCTACGAAGATGTACCATGATCTCCGATGCTTATACTGGTGGGACGGCATGAAGCGGGATATTGCAGAGTTCGTCACCCAGTGCCCTAATTGTCAGCAGGTCAAGATTGAGCATCAGAAGCCGGGTGGACTGTTGCAGGAGATGGAAATCCCGACTTGGAAGTGGGAGGTTATTAATATGGACTTCATTACAGGTTTGCCTCGCACTCCACGGAAGTATGATTCCATCTGGGTCGTTGTTGATAGGCTGACGAAATCAGCCCATTTTCTTCCCGTCAGGACTACTTATTCCGCCGAGGATTATGCCAGGCTCTATATTAGAGAGATTGTGAAGCTTCACGGAGTTCCTATATCTATTATTTCTGACAGAGGCGCTCAGTTTACGGCGCGTTTCTGGAGGTCGTTTCAGGAGGGTCTAGGGACTCAGGTGAGTCTGAGCACAACCTTTCATCCTCAGAGCGACGGACAGGCCAAGCGCACTATACAGACGCTGGGGGATATGTTGCGGGCCTGCGTTATTGATTTCAGAGGCAGCTGGGATGATCACTTGCCATTGATTGAGTTTGCATATAATAACAGTTACCATTCCAGCATCCAGATGGCTCCGTACGAGGCTCTATATGGCAGGAAATGCAGATCGCCGATTGGCTGGTTTAATATTGGCGAGTCAGAGTTGATTGGCCCAGACATGGTCCAGCAGGCCGTGGACAAGGTAAAACTTATTCGGGAGCGACTGTTGGCAGCCCAGAGCCGACAGAAGTCATACGCGGATAAACGGCGTCGACCGTTGGAGTTTCAGGTAGGCGATTGGGTATTCCTGAAGGTATCGCCTATGAAAGGCGTGATGCGGTTCGGCAGAAAGGGTAAGCTCAGTCCGAGTTATATTAGGCCTTATCAGATTGTTCGGAAGGTTGGAAATGTCGCCTATGAGTTAGATTTGCCATCTGATTTGGAAGCAGTACATCCGGTATTCCATGTGTCTATGCTCCGCAAATGCGTTGGTGACCCTTCCAGAGTATTCCCTGGTGATGATATTCAGGTGACGGAGCAGTTATCGTACGAGGAGCAGCCCGTATCTATTTTGGATCGTCAGGTAAAGAGGCTTCGGAATAAAGATGTAGCCTCTGTTAAGGTACTGTGGCGGAATGATAATAGGGAGGAAATGACATGGGAGGCCGAAGAGGAAATGAAGAAGAAATATTCTCATTTGTTCTCTATACCCACAGGTAACCTTAAATCCCCGCTTTAATTTATTCCAATATCAATCGTGTGTCATATGTGATGTCTGTAAACATGAACTCCCCCAAAGTATTTTCAAACCCTATGAGATTAATTTAACATTCGAGGACGAATGTTCTAAAGGGGGGGAGGATGTTATATCCCGTATTTTTGAACCTCGGAGCATCTGCTGGGGTGGGGCCCACATATCGAGATTTTTTTTGGAACATCTGAAAAGTCATATGAATCACATATGTAAAGTTAAACACAACTCATGAAGTACCTTTGGACCAAATCAAAGTGGAAACCCTCCAAACGAATATTTTTAAGAAAACGTTTCCGGGTGACCTGACTTTGGGGGGCAAAAACTGTATTGTAAGTTTGGAATTTCGAAAATACCTTGAAATACAAGTTGTAGATAATTGAATTAGCTTTCCATCCATAGGTCGTGGGTTCCCAGGTGACGTCGGTACAAGGAGATATGAACGTTTTAAGGTCGAAAGGTCAGTGGGCTAGGCCCAACTCGGGACCAACCGAGTTGGCCCAAAAAAAATGAAAAACAAATTCAGGCCCAAGTGAGGAGCCATTCGGCCATGGTCCATAAAAAGGATCCAAGCCCATGGAATTAAGTCATGTGGTCAATGAATAAAAGACCACTTAATCATCCAAATTCCATAGAACTTTCAAGAGAAAGAATAGGAGGAAAAACAAGAGAAAAACAAGAACAAAAAGAGGGCATTTCGGGTTTGGCCATAGAAAAATCACCCCTCAAAATCTTGCCTCTAAAATTATTTTCTTGTTGAATTCCTACTAAATTAAGTGTCCTCTACAACTTGGTGTAATTGTTTTGGAAGAAGGAGCACTTATTTCTTCAAGTTGACAACTTGTTCAAGTGAAGAAGTTTGTAGAAAAAGGTAAGAATCAATTCCTTTTTCTTATGTTATGAAGGTTTGTTTATGTTGTGGTATGTGGAAATGAGTAGAAATTATGGAAATAAGGAAGTTTACAAAGTGGGTATGTATATATATATGTAGCCATGGGTGTATATATGTTGTATACATATATGAGTTGAATTTTATGTTGCATTCTAGTTGTGGTTATGATGGAAATTATATTGGGAATGAAAGTTGAATGAATTTTGGTTGAAGTTGGAATGTAGATGATTATGTCACTTTAGAATAATTTTGTGATATTATGGAAATGAAGTTGTTAAGATGTGAATTATGATTATGGTTGATGAATTTGGAAGTTGGAAACTTGTTATGAAGTTGTATGCCAAAGATTTGATGTTTTGCATAAGTTATGATTTTAGCGGAAGATTGTATATCATGTATATCGAGTGTATATCTTAAGGAAAACGATATGAAATGTTTCTAGAACTATATGGTGATGATCATGATGGTTGTTGAATATGAAATTATTGATCTTAGTTGAAAGTTGGGTTGAATTGAAGATTATGTCAACTTGTGAGAAAAATGACTAGTTGAAGGATATTTGTGTTTTAATGTTCATTGTTGATATTGTTGTTGTCGTTTGGGTTGTTGTTGATGATTTATAGCCGAGTTGAATTCTCGGGGTGTCATATGTATAGGGGAAGTGCTGCCGAAATTTCGGTAGCCAAATATGCTTAAAGTTGAAATAATGGCATTAATAATTCACAATTGGTAAACTTGACCAATTGCAGTTTTTCGACGAAACGGGAAGTGAGTTTGGAAAGGCTTAAGGAGCGCGAAAGGTATGTAAAGCAACCCCAATTCTTCCCTTGGCATGCCCCTAGTGTGTTAGGGTCGGATCCGGGCCTCGAAGGACCTCTTGGCCCTCGGAATCCGCAAGACAAAATTTCAGTTTTTCCTTCAGTAGAATTGAACCATTTTGATACGCTTTTTCTGAAATTATGCAATTTTGCTCTAAATTATTCAGAAAGTCATAGAATGTTTGTATAACCTTTTTAGGTGATACTATATGCTTAGAGGGCACAATTTGAGCCCGCCACCTTGTTTGTGCCAAGGCGGGCCCGCTATTTACGGTTTTGCCCCTAATGTGTTAAAGCTTCCTTTTTAAGCGATTTTTGAAAGAAATGTTTTAATTACCCTACTAATCGCTTAACGAATATTATTTTAAATATTCTGTTAAATATTATAAATTATTTTGACACTCGGAATGACTTCGGGAAAGTTATACTTCTGTAATTTATTATGATATCCGAAATACATTTATTATGATTCCGTCCGACCCTATTGGATTTGTTTGTCTTCGATACGCTTCATCGAGTCTTTGAAAACATTTATTATATTTTTAAATTGCATTAGTCTCTCACTACTCCACTCGTGGATGTCCCAATGTTTCCCACACTGAGCCCGGGCCAGGATATGTTGTCAAGCGTAATTCTCTGCATTGTTCGCCGCGCCCCGATGTGAGGGGGCTGGTATACGCGTACATGGGTCTGTGGAGTATGATGTGCCATGTCCGCCTATTCTGATCTGATCTGTTATGGCCATTCTGATATGACATTTTATGATACGGGGCCACGCCCCTTTTTCTGATTCCTCTGTATAGTGGCACCAGCGTCGGGAGGGTGGCCACATTCTGTCTGCCGAGTCCCGTGTCAGGGACCGGATATGATATGATATGACATATGTTTCTGTACGCATTCTGTCTGTTTTGGAAATATGCATTTGACACTGTGGATTCTGTACTCATTTTCTGTAACCATTATGATTTGACTTCTGTGATTCCGCTTTACATATTCAGTACATATTTCGTACTGACCCCCTTTCTTCGGGGGCTGCGTTTTCATGCCGCGCAGGTACTGACGACAGGTTCGCTGATCCACACGTTTAGGATCCTATTTCTGCTATTTGGGGCGCTCTCTTCTACAGAGCCCATCTTTTGGTACAGTCTGTCACTGCTATCTGGATATGTACTTTGTTCAGGGTATGACGGGGCCCTGTCCCGTCTTATGATTATGATATGTTCTGTAGAGGTCTGTGGATACATCTGTGTGGGTTCTGTACATATGTTTGGGATATTCTGTTCTGTGATGGCCTTATCGGCCTATGTGTGCCAAGTCTGCTTTTCTGCTAAATTCTGTAGCGACCACTAATATTATTATTATATTATTATTCTGTTAATATGCTAATTTGGGGTATCGGGTACGTATAGGTGCCCAGCTCGGGCACTGGTCGCGGCCCACGGGGTTGGGTCGTGACAGGTGTTATGACCATGAATGTGGGTAAATTAGAGGCAAATTGAGGAATCTAGATGACGTGGATAATGTGAATGACTAATGGCCATTGTTATGATATTAATGAAGGTATAAACGCTAGCATTGGAAGGAAACGTGCAAGTGTAGAATAGTCCGACGAAAATGTATGTAAGGCTAACCCTTCTTTCATAAGGCATGGTTCTTGGCCAAATTCCTAATTCTCTATACGAGTATGTTGTCGTCACATGGTTGACATTGCGAGCTCATAAGCTCACGACCCTTGATATGTACTATGATTATACTATGTTTCTCGTATGACGAGTATGTCTATAATGCAGATGTAACGATAATGATGAGGATAGTAATGATGATGAGAGTAAAATTAGACGAGATGTTTACAAGCTATGATATATGTATATGTATGCCTATGAAGGGCTATGATAAGACCCCGAGCTTATGATGCCGGGTAAGACTATATGTATATGACTATGTATAAAGTATGTATACGATTATGAAACGCGCTCACACCTCTGCAGATGGTACGGATAACCCTGACGCCTTGGTAGGGCCAGGTATGTATGATCTTGAGCCTTGGTTGGCCAAGTATGTATGAAAAACCGATCCTATGAGGTCGGGTATGCTATGTAAAGACTTATTATATGAAATGACCATGTATATAATATGAATATGAATGTGGAAAGACTATGTATAGGGATACGAATAAGGACATGTATACGAATATGAGCACAAGTATGGTACGAGTATTATTATGGGACACGAACGACGATGTATGCAAGTAAGGGACATGATGATGATATTACTGTCTCCCCTCCTAAGCTATTTCATATGATATCTATTATGCTTCTATATTGATGTTGATCATGCTTTACATACTCAGTACATTCTTCGTACTGCCGTCCTTTTTTTTGTGGACGCTGCGTCATGCCCGCAGGTGCACAGGGAGACAAACTTGATCCATAGCTTCTTATTCAGAGATTGCATAGCAGAGCTCCATTTCTTTCGGAGCCGTAGCTTTTGGGTACTTATTCTTTTGTGTATATAATTATGGGCATAGCGGGGTCCTGTCCCGCTCATACGATATGTCATACTCTTAGTGGCTCGTGGTCATGTGTATGTGGGAAGAGATGTTCGGCCATGTCGGCCCATGTTTTGTATATCTTTTGTTGGCCTCGTCGGCCTTGTACTTATGATGTTGCATAGATGCCTATGATATGTTAAATGACGATAGTCGTCTAATGTGATCAGTATGATTAATGATAAGAAAAGCACGAATTGACTTATGGTTCACCTAGATGTTATGTTATGTACGATAAGGGGGTGCCCGGGTGGGGTAGCACCGGGTGCTCGTCGCGGCCCCCTTGCCGGGTCGTGACAAAAGTGGTATGCCACGGCCCCCTAGCCGGGTCGTGATACCACTATTCTTTAGGCACTCGTACTTCGTACATTTCCTCTTAGCTATCTTATCTCCTCCCACTTAATAATCGATCCTTGACTGTTCACAGGAGGAACCATATTCTTAACTTAGTACTGCTTTGTTCTTTAGGAAACACCACCTGTGTCAATCCGTCCCTTGCTGCCTAAAACTAATTCTATCCGTCCTGATCATCCACCATCTCGCTCCTATCGCGTTGACCTTCCTCCTACTAATTATCCTACTATCATTATTTATCCTTACCGTAGTCTCGGCCTTATACGCCCAACTAAAGATATCATCCATGCCCTTAGGCGTCTTCTCGCTACACTTTACATAACAATTCTTGTTACGACTCATTGTACCCAGATCATAATCCACCCTATAGAGTGACACTTCTTGATCTCGTTTGCAAACCTGCTCATAACATAGGGTAGCCTCATGAAGCAGGCTTACTCAACCTGTTATCCTTTTTAGTCAGTCACATTACATTTACCATATGGCTTATTTGCACACGTATTCGCATTAATCATAAAAGGGTGCTAGCAATATACCTGGAGTAATATCAGGGGAAGACTCAGGATCCCGTCGTTCAGCTAACGCCTGGGTATGATGCTGGGATCCGCTTGTACTAGGCGTTCTTCGGTCTCTACCACTGCTTACTAGCCCCTGTGGCCCTGACCTTGGAGGGCGTGTCGATGATGAAGAGCCCGTTACCATTCCCGTAGTCCGAACCTCACTTTTACCACGTAGTGATGGACAATTTCGCTTTAAATGGCCTGGCCTAGCACAGGCATAACAAACATCCGAGCCCTGGCGACACGGTCCCCAATGTTACCTGCGACACTGAATACATCGTGGTACTGGTGACCTCTTCTGACCGGAATCACTCTGAACCCGAGAACGAGAAACTCTAAGGCTCTGGGATGACCTTGAATAAGCAGGTCCATCAAATCTGTGTCTGGGAAACTGTGGAGGTGCATCTCTAATCTCACAGTCAGACCCAAAGGAATTAACTCCCTTTCTCCAACCCCTGTCATCGTGACTCGCATTCTGCCGCTGAGTATGAGCGGCTACCAATTGAGTCAGTAAAAGAATGGCCTGTCATATCTCTTGGCCCGCGGTATCTTGCGAAGGAATGGGGGGTACTGGAGCTAAGATCGATGCTTCCTTGTGATCCTTAAAAGTGGGCGAGGTATGGGAAAATCGAAGTGGGGCGTTATTCTGGGGTTCGCCCCCTTCCATATCCGTAGACGGCTCTCGATCAAGCCCTTCTTCAACCACCATCTTGCCCTTCTGGGCCGTCGTTGCTTTTCCCTTCATCGGTTTTGCTGAAATGACAACGCACCATTAGGGGAGAGATACTCTTATAACACAGTTCTATCGCACGATCTATTGAGAAGAAAGATGGTCATGTGTTCCTAAATGCCCGGTAGCCTCTTGTTTGTCTCATCTCTTGGCCCGCGGTATCTTGCGAAGGAACGGGGGTACTGGAGCTAAGATCGATGCTTCCCTCTGATCCTTAAAAGTGGACGAGGTATGGGAAAATCGAAGTGGGGCGTTATTCTGGGGTTCGCCCCCGTCCTTATCCGTAGATGGCTCTCGATCAAGCCCTTCTTAGACCACCATCTTGCCCTTCTGGGCCGTCGTAGCTTTTCCCTTCATCGGTTTTGCTGAAATGACAACGCACCGTTAGGGGAGAGATACTCTTATAACACAGTTCTGTCGCACGATCTATTGAGAAGAAAGATGGTCATGTTTCCTAAATGCCCGGTAGCCTCCTGTTTATAGATGTGGTGCACAACACACCGATAAACAAGACTCTACTAGACACGGCTCGTAGACACTTCCTAGGACGAACTGCTCTGATACCACTTCTGTCACGACCCGGCTAGGGGCCGCGACGGGTACCCGGGGCTCACCACCGAGCATCGCTCGTACTATCATTTACCTAACCCATTTAACAATCATTCATCTATTTCCGGTTAGCTTTAAATAGAGGATTTGCTTTTCATTACAAAAATATAACACGTTGATACAAAACATATTTCAATATACTTATACACATGCGGACTACCCAAGTTGTGGAACCACACAACCCACATTGAGCATCTATGAGCCTCTATTGAGTGGCATACAATTATATACACAATAGGGACAACCAATTAGCACCTCCGGAAGATTGAGTGCTCTTCAGCTCGACTAGTGACTGCTATCAGTCTGGACCACTTTCCCGTCTACCTGTGGGCATGAACACAGCATCCAAAGAAAAGGATGTCAGTACGAGCATTGTTCTGAGTATGTAAGGCATACATCAATAAATAAAGTAAGAATAAGAAAGTAAAGTAAGTACAAGGAGATAATCGATAACTGCTTACCTCTTAAGGCGGATCCATGCATGCATACTCATAAAGAATCATATAGTAAATTGCTGCGGAACGCGCAGCCCGATCCATAGGTCATCATATGTTAGTGCCGAGGAACGTACGGCCCGATCCATAAATATAATAAGTTAGTGCCGAGGAACGTACGGCCCGATCCATAACCCATATATCCCGCGTCCGGGATGAAATCATGATATGCCAGCTGACCAGGTGGCTATGCGTCTATAGCGTCTCACCTTCACATTTCCCCTGAAAACATTTTCATATCATATATATATGCATAGCATGCTTAAGAGCCCAAGGAAAAGCTGTAAATACGTCGGAGTGACGTAAGGTCGAAAGCCTCCGATTATGTTATGGAGTAATCATCGTCGCTTTGTCTCACCTTGAAGGAACAATTATTATAAGGCGAGACTATCAATGAAGAATAGCATTAAAAGAAAGCATAGAATAAAATCATGAAATTCATAAGGCATCCATTCATATACTTTGGAAGATTTAAAAATAAAGTCACCATCCATGAATAAATTGAGAAATCAGTAAATAGCTCGACGTTCTCATATAGTTCTTGAAATCGTAAACTTGAAACTTTTAAACATCATATTTGCTCTCATCATGGTCAGCGTAATAATATTCTCATTTTTGACATCATCATTGTTATTGAAAAACATATCCTTCGTCGTTATCATAAAAACTCATATAATCACAACCTTTGGTTTTGGAAAATAGGAGTACTTGGAAAACATTTATGGAATATCAAGAAGGAAATCATGCTTCAGAATCTTAGACTTTTTAACCTTTGACAGCAAGGAAAAGATGGGAGCATTTATGAAATCGTAAGCTAGGGATCATGCCTTTGAAAGAAAGGGAATAGCCTCACATACCTTGGTCGTTTAGCTAAGATATCGTTCACTTGTTCTCCGTCGATATCACGTCGTTACCTTCATAAGAGTATTCGTATCAACATTAGTAAACTAATTACAAGAACGCATCGCTAATTCTAGAAACAGTCGGATAACGCTTCCTTCGCTCATACCATTTTCTCATGTTTTATATCAACTCCCAACATTCATAATATTACTAGCAATATCATCATCGACAATCGTCATTTACGTACATTTGGCAAAATTCACCATTTTCCTCAAATTTTCCCTTATTTCTACTTATAGCTCATCCTTGCGTTTTCATGCATTTAATGCTGTTTCATGATATAAACATCATTTATAACGTACTTGTATTCAAAACACTTCCATATTCATAGTTCAATTCCACTATCATTCATTTATGTCACTATTCACTCAATGATGACCCATTTCTATGTTCTTCTACATTTCAAGTTTCTAGGCTTTCCAATACTTCAAACAACATGGAAAAATCATGAAACTTACCTTGGGTGATGGTTGAACAATCCATAAGTTGAAATACTTCAATTAGCCAAAACCCTAGTTCCACCTTCTTGCGAATTTCTTGATTTAGAAGATCCTTTGATGTGTTCTTACACTTATTTTCATGAATTTAGTGGTGATGATCTTGATATTCCCTTTGATTCTCTTGAATTCTTGTGGAGGAAATATTTGGAGAGTTCTAGAATGTCCTTGAGTTGTATGGATGAATAATGAAATGAGTTGAAGTCCAAGTCCCTTTTAATAATCACAAAAACTGATCTTTAATAAATTCTTGTCGGGATAAACAGTGGTCGTAAACCACCATATACGGACCGTATTTTGATTTACGGTCCGTCCTCCATGGCCGTATTTAACCATTTCAAAGACAGAAAGTTTTGGCTGAGGAACATGGCAGCTTACAACAGAGGTTTACGGTCCGTAAACCGTGACTTTCTTATTTTCCAAAACTTCATAATTAGCCAGTCCCGCCTTAACAAACAACATACACTCAAACTTTTCATCATTCCACTCATCATACAAGTATGGAGAAATTTCTGAGGTGTAACATTCTTCCCCCCTTTTGGAACATTCGTCCTCGAATGTTAAATCAGCGGGGATTCTAAGAAAATTTGTCGGAGTTTCCTTTGTAATTTGGACACTACTTTTTCCATTACAATAACCCACAATATCTTCGCTTCACAGGTCCATATCACAATATTAACACATTTATGGCCACACACGACCAAAAACACAAAATTAAAACATACATACCATCATGGACTTTTCTTGGAGATTTGACTAGGTGCGGATACTTGGCTTCCGCATTCACTTTGGCTTCCCTAGTATTTCTTCCCGATTATTGTTTTTGCCACCAAACTCTGATTTAAGCCACCTCCTTATTTCGAAGTCCTCGCACTTACATATCTAATGTGGCAAAGGGTACTTTCTCATACATCAACTTTCTTGTCATTTGAGCATCATTTTATTGACATGCTCCTAGTGGGAGTTGTAACATATTTATAAGCTACCTTGCTTGTTGCATACGATCTTATAGGATCTAATGCATCGGAACCTAAATCTCCCCCTTTATTCCGTGATTCTATCGCTCTCGCAGGTTGTCATATCCTCGGGCTTCTATGGTGAGTATGTAACCTGTACTTATACTATGCCCCAAGCAATTATTCCATTTGTCTCTCACAGCAATTCCAACTCGACATTTCAGTTTTGTTTACCATATACCCTCTTTTAACTTACCCCGGGCATTATGACTCTCTCACCCTTACTTTACCTCTTACTCCTCTCCTAAGTGTTCACTTGGTCTCATTGGCGACGCGTAAATATCTACGAATTACATACTCTTTTTGCGCGATTCGCATTTGTACACATCCATCCGTATACCTGTATCCACGTCTGTCTTCGCATCCATAGTCATATTCATCTGTATGCCGTATCCATAGTCATATTCATCTAAGTGTCAATATCCTTCTCAATGACCCTTTCACTAACGCCCTTACCACGAGAACGGGGTAACTTTACAATAAGACCCATGTTAATAACATGAATTATTATGTGTCTCAGGCATGCATGCCTTCTTCTTGGGGCTACCGTCACCCACTATATTCACAACATTCTCCGGGGTTATATATTCATTTGGGCTAAAAGAGTAATCAATCCCGGAAGTCATTAAATCAATATAAGGACAGAGAAACGAGAGTTTCCATTCTGCTGGAAGAGTAATAGTAACTAATCAGTACTCCCTAAACTGATTCCAACTCTCCTCCAGCCATGTCACGCAATCAGAGTTTCGTAATTTTATTCCTCGTTTTGCGCCACTTAGGACCTTATGGGACACAACGTCTCACAGATCGGCCTTATACTTCGCTACAAATTCATCTGAGATTTATAATTTAGAGGGACGATGAGGCGGTATAATCTTAGAGAATTGTGGGTCCACCTCTGCCCGTCACCAGTGTTTTACTATCTTTGCCGACTCACGGCTCTTCTTTTTCCCCCTTCTTCTTGCTTTTGCGTGTCCTTATTCTACTGCTTTTAGTCAATACACTCCCGTAGGGTTCATCATTTCAACCTTCACACTGGTGTCCTCTCTATTTTCTTCCCCCCTTTTTAAGGGTTTTACTCGTACCTTAAAGTCTCGAATCCACGTACTCCTGGCTACACTACGCCATACTTATTCCGTCCCCCACAGTCTATGGCTATAACAATTCATACGTGGAGTCATGGAGTCTTAGCGTACTCGCCTTACAGTCTTATAACCAAGAAATGCACCCGATATAACACTCCGAGCAAAAACGTACGTTACTTAGCTCATCCAGTAGTTATGTGTCTGTATCTGAATCTGCTCCGATTAACAACTTCCTGCCCCATAGGGATGCTTACATTAATAGTGTGTCTAGCTATCCAAGCCACCCATCTAATGTCACTTGCCCTCTTCTTCGGGTCTCAAAATTTGCTTGTAACGCCATCTTCGTTTCCCTAGGGCTTAGGTCTCTCTTACGCCGCTAATGCGCCCATGCCTTCTTATTCTCTTACTCTTGTTTTCGCTTGGAACCGATTTCATATCCGCATTGTACCACTATCATTATTAGTTATAACTCTACTTCATCGCTTCATCGTCGTATAGTAGACCCATAACTCATGATCTTCTTTTCCTCTTCAACTCTTTACCTCATTCACTTCACTCGTTCTAACTTGGTATGGGATATTTGTAGGAGATATGTTCTCCTTTAACTACTACACCACTATTCTTTAGGCACTCGTACTTCGTACATTTCCACTTAGCAATCTTATCTCCTCCCACTTAATAATCGATCCTTGACTCTTCGCATGAGGAACCATATTCTTAACTTATTACCGCTTTGTTCTTTAGGATACACCACCTGTGTCAATCCGTCCCTTGCTGCCTAAAACTAACTCTATCCGTCCTGATCATCCACCATCTCGCTCCTATCGCGTTGAACTTCCTCCTACTAATTATCCTACTTTCATTATTTATCCTTACCGTAGTCTCGGCCTTATACGCCCAACTAAAGATATCATCCATGCCCTTAGGCGTCTTCTTGCTATACTTTACATAACAATTCTTGTTACGGCTCATTGTACCCAGATCATAATCCACCCTATAGAGTGACACTTCTTGATCTCGTTTGCAAACCTGCTCATAACATAGGGTAGCCTCATGAAGCAGGCATACTCAACCTGTTATCCTTTTTAGTCAGTCACATTACATTTACCATATGGCTTATTTGCACACGTATTCGCATTAATCATAAAAGGGTGCTAGCAATATACCTGGAGTAATATCAGGGGAAGACTCAGGATCCCGTCGTTCAGCTAACGCCTGGGTATGACGCTGGGATCCGCTTGGACTAGGCGTTCTTCGGTCTCTACCACTGCTTACTAGCCCCTATGGCCCTGACCTTGGAGGTCGTGTCGATGATGAAGAGCCCGTTACCATTCCCGTAGTCCGGACCTCACTTTTACCACGTAGCGATGGACAATTTCGCTTTAAATGGCCTGGCCTTGCACAGGAATAACAAACATCCGAGCCCCGGCGACACGGTCCCCAATGTTACCTGCGACAATGAATACATCGTGGTACTGGTGACCTCTTCTGACCGGAATCACTATGAACCCGAGAACGAGAAACTCTGTGTCACGACCCAACCCCGTAGGCCGTGACTAGTGCCCGATCTGGGCACCCGAACCCATCTATCAAATATTATCTCAAATTCTATCAACTCATTCTAGTATATGGCGGAAGCCGACAAGGCTTTATTTCAGATTTAGGTAATTTCCAGAAAAATTTCGGCAGAGTTTCCTTTGTTTTACGGACTATCCAATATACCCTGCACGCAGAAAATACCAACAAAAGCCACACAGGGCTAACCAAGCAATATATAAACATATGCGGACCGGCCGCCTCGGCGTATAGGATCGCCCAAACAACATATGCGGACCGGCCGCCTCGGCGTATGGGATCGCCCAAACGACATGTACATACATCCATACAGAAAGACCCTAACCCACAAACACGTCCACAGACCTCTAAACAGACCGACAGAATCATATGGCGGGACAGGGCCCCGCCGTGCCCCTGAACAAATACATATATACATAGCGAACAAATGTATACCAAAATGTGTGCTCTGAAATGAGAAGAGCACTCCAAACAGCAGAAGAGGATGTCCTAAATGGGTAGATCACCAAACTGTGCGTCTGTACCTGCGGGCATGAAACGCAGCCCCCCGAAGAAAGGGGGTCAGTACGAAATATGTACTGAGTATGCAAAGCAGAATATACAGAAAGCAAATCTGAGACATAAGCGAAATGGAAGTACCAAACATAAGTGCAAATCCAACATATCAAAATTTGCTTACTTTCAAAAATATGTAAGTAATGCATAGGGTACAGAAGAATATGGTCGCCCACCCGGCGATGGCGCCATAACACAGCATAACACCAGAAAGTTTCAAATCTCCGTATCCCCGTCACATATCACATCACAACATACCGCCATACACAGCATAACACCAAATATATGTGGAAACCGACCCTCATTAGCGAGTAGCTCGGAGAACCATAACACAGCATAACTCCGGAGTATATCAAAATGCGCACGATAACAGAACCGGCCCGGGAACCGGCGAAAGATATAACAAAACGCACGAGCAGAGTCATGAGTAACCTTATGCATAAAATCATTATCATAGACTCAAATATAAGTAAATGACCATACTTGAAATTTGAAATGATAATCATACCAAATTCTTTCAAAAGTCGTCCGAATTACATAAAGGAAAGTCGCGGGACCCACGGACGGGTATTTTCCCGAGTCGGGCCCACTTATGGAAAACATACTCATTATAGGCCATGCAAACTCATACGAAAATATCAAAACAATCCGAGCCTTTATGTGAAATATATGGCATTCAAAAATTACGAAATTCTTTAAAGTGAAAACCTTTTTGTGCAAAGTTCGGAAAGCGATTATTTCAAATACATAAAGGTTCATATTTCATCAAATTATACATAAGAGTGCCAAGGAACATATACGGATCATAACATGCTCGGATTTAGAATCATAGGATTTCCCTAAAGGCTCGAAATCTAGCCTATCCAAAACTAAGGCATGCCAAAAGAAGGAAGGTTGGAGCTTTACATACCTCGTACGCACTCCAAGATAACCAATCTAAAGTAAATCCCAATCTACGCCTCGGGCTCCCCAAGGTCTACAAATATGCCAACGAATATCCAATATTAAATATAGGCACTTAAGCCATTCATTCCAAACTAACATTAAATTCTACAGAAAATTCGGCAGCATTTCCCCTGTAAATATGCCAACCCGAGAATTTAACTCGCTCAAAATCAACAACAACAACCACAATAACCAACCTAGCAACTCCAATAACCAATCCGAAAGACAATATTACATTAATACTCTCTTTTTCATCATTCGACAACTTTTCAAATATTCAATTCAACGGCTTACCTTCAAGCCAACATCAACGCCTATACATTCAACTACTAACCCAAACCCATACTAACAACATTCAAGAACATTCTAAGTAATTCACATAATATTTCCAACGATCCAACAATTTCTCCAAATTGGGCCGAAAACAGCCCCAAAAACCGGGAGCAGCCCCTTTACCACATTCCTCATTTTTAAGTCATGATTTGTATCAACAATCCACACTATAACGATATTGTTACATCCGACATTTTCGTTTATTCGAAAAATTCAAGATAAATGGACTTGTGATGAATAAGGCCACAATTGGACACTACTTGGTGTGAATGTGTGAGTTATGAAGTCAATGGTATAGAATTACGAATGGTGGCCAAGGGCAAAAATCGGAATTTTGGAAATTTGCCTTATGGATCAATATGTAACCAACAATTTTGGGCTCAAAAAAAAATAATAAGACAAGGCCCATTTGGGAAGGCCCAACCGGCCATAGTGGGTTAAAAATAGCCCAAGCCCACAATTTAATTATGTGGTATATTATAGTGGGATAATTATCAAGAACATTCAAGAAACATAAAGAAAGAACAAGAAAAAAAAAGAGAGAGAGGTTTCGGGTGGGAGAGAAAGAAAGGAAGAAAAGAAAGAAAAAAAAATTGGAGCCCATTCCTTGGTTCAAAAATTCATCTCTTGTGAGATTTGTACTAAGCACAAGGTGCTCTTCAAGTTGATATAAAGATTGTGGCAAGAAAACAACTTCAACCCCAAGTGAAGAACTTGAAGAAAGGTAAGGATTTCATGCTTTTGTTGTGTTAAAAATGATGTATGTATGTTGTAGTATGTGTGAATGAAGGAAAAACATGGAAACTTTGTGTGTTGAACAACTTGGGTGGTGGCCGAATGCATATATATGTATTGCATGCTTTTAATGGCTTGAATTCTTGTGTAAGTTAGTTGTAGGATGGTGGGGATTGTATTAGAAATGAAAGTTGAATGAATTAAGGAAAATTGAGAATTTTGGGGTGTGGCCGTGTGTGTGTGTTGTTGTTGGAAGGTGAGTTAAATCTTGTTAGCATGTTAATTGTGTTGTTATGGCCTTATGAAGTAGACGGAAGGATAATGGTTAAGCTAAAACGAAGAAATTGTTGATTAAGTTGTCGCCGGAAAGTATGTCGCGTTATCGTGATTTCTTGAAAATATGATTAAGGATAATGAATTTGGAATGTAAAAATGTGTTGATGAACTTGTATGTGGAAGGTTGGAAAAATTGGATAAGTAGTGGCTTTAATGGAAAGTTTGTATGTTTGTATATCGTGTGTATAGTGTGTGGAAATGGTATGATATGCCTCCGACGTATGCTATAATGATCTTGATGGATAATAGATGCGAAAATAATAAGTTTGGTTTGGAAATGTAAGTTTGAAACGAAAAAATGTCTCGTTATGTTGGGAGCTGGCTAATGATGCCTTAATGTATGTCTTGATGTTTGTTGTTGTTTTGATATCATTCTCTGGGTTGTTGTGTTGGTTGTTGGCTGTGTTTTAACTTTTGGGGATGTCGTATATACAGAGGAAATGCTGCCGAAATTTCGGTAGGCAATTATGTGTAAAGTTAGAATATTGAAAGAATGGAACTAACCAAATGGTAAACTTGACCATTTCCAGATTTTGGACGAAATTTGGATTGACGCCGAGCGAGCATAAGGCGCCATCGAGGTATGTGAAGCACTTCTATACGCTCCTAGGCATGTTCTGGATGTGGTAGGCTCGGCCGCGAGCCTTAGGTCCGACTCCGTTCCCCGGAATTCGAGACGGAAAACCGCTCTAATTCCTTCAGTTCAATTGAACCTATTTTCTTACAAATTGTCCTTAAAGTGAGATTTTGCACAAAACTTCCCCAAACGGAGTCGAAACACTTCCGAACGAGTATGGGTGACCTCATAAGGTCAATCATCAGTAATTTACGTATGTAGCCTTGGGTTGGTCCGAGGTGGGCCCACAAGGCCCGATACTTCCGGTACGATTTTTAAAATACTTCTGTTTTGGTCCGATCTTCTCCAAAAACTTCTGAACTATTATTTTGTGAATATTATGGATATTTTGTGTAATTTATACAATATGATTTCTGAACATCCGAGCGTCCCATTCTGATAATCTGTCGTGCCTTCCTAACTAGGATATGAGCGCGTGCTATGCATACTATCTGGATATTCTGATTTTGGCTCGCCGTTTGGCACCCTTCTGATTGATCGAGTCTGTATGTTGAGTCTGTAGGTAGGTGGTTTCTCATTTATCGATTCGTGTCTGTCTCAATGCATTCTTTCACTACGACCCGGGCCAGGTTCTGTTATCGTGCATATTTTCTCTGCATTGTTCACCGCGTCCCTCGGCGTACGGGCCGGGATCTGTATGTCTGTATGATCTGTGTATGGGGATGGCGGCCAGGATGGCATATGATCTGATATGATTCTGTCTGTCCACCGCGTCCCGTACTAAGAGGGCCGGGTTCTGTTACCGCACCCCAGACAGGGCCGGGATCTGTATGAATATATGCGTGTGCCATCTGTATTTATAAAGCACACGCCTTGTATGATTTTGTATGACTCTGTGCTACTCTGCATGCATAATTCTGTCCGTCATACTACTGTCTGTCCGTCTGTGTCACAACTATTTCTGTATGTCCGTATGGCTTCTGCTTCTGTATGTCCGTATGGATTCAGATTCTGCTCGTCTGTCCGTATTATGACTCCGTCTGTCTGTCCGAACTATAATTCTGTTCATTTGTGTGTAACTCGATTCTGTATGTCTGTCTGGATCATAACTCTGTCCGTTAGTTTGACTTACGATTTTGCCCGTTATATTTCTGTGACTCTAGTTCGGACTATGTTTATATTTGTTACGTTTCTGCTTTACATACTCGGTACATTTTCCGTACTGACCCCCGTTCTTCGGGGGCTGCGCTACATGCCCGCAGGTACAGACGCACCAGGTGATACGCCGCCAGCGTAGGTTTCCGACTCTGCTATCTGAAGAGCTCCTTTGACCCGGAGCATATCTTTTGGTATATATTTTCTGTCTTCTGTGTACTCCGTATGTCTGTATATTCTGGGTACGGCGGGGCCCTGTCCCGTCATATGATTCTGTATGTCTGTAGAGGCCTGTAGATAGATGTGTGGGTTACGGGTTCCGTCTGTATGTTAGCCCTATCGGGTTATCTGTAAATGTCTGTGTGTTCAGGTATATGTATATATATATATGTATGTTACGCGCACGCCGTATTTGTATCGACCTACTTCTGTGCTTCTGTTTTGAAAAAAAAAAAAAAGAAAAAAAAATCTGTATGGTTCGAGCTCGATCAGGTAGGTACGTATGGGTGCCCAGTTAGGCTACCAGTCGCGGCCCACGGGGTTTGGGTCGTGACAAAAGTGGTATCAGAGCGGTTAGTCCTCAGTATGTCTACAGGCCGTGTCTAGTAGAGTCTTGTTTATCGATGTGTTGTGCACCACATCTATAAACAGGAAGCTACAGGGCATTTAGGATGTTACCCTTCTTTGAATTCTTAGATCGTGCGTTAAAGTTGTATGGTTAGGATGATTCTCCCTTACGAATTGCTGTATCTACAGCGGGGCTCCAAAGGAGCAGAAGTGTCGGTATTCGGGAAAATGTTTCTGACCCTCTCCTTGCAGGTAGTTGTAGGTTGGTGACGAATGAAGAGGACGGCTTCCGACGATGAGGATGGGGGTGCCAAGAAGGCCCCCAGGTTGTCACCAGGGCCGAGTAGGCAGGGCCCCAGTTACTCGATCGAGACGGATCCTTCGGAGGATTCCCCGGAGGATAGCTACGATACGGATCCGTCGGAGGACCCATCTACGACTCCTCCAGGGTCCCCGAACCCTGGAGCAGAGGATCCCGTGGAGGATGGCTACGATACAGATATCTCGGAGGATTTGGCGATGACCCCTCCGGAGCTTCTGACCTCCGAGGAGGAGGATAGTCATGAGGCAGGCCCGTCGGAGCATTCTTCCGGGATGACGCAGGAGGAGATTTTCAAGTATGCACCAGCTCTTATTATTAGGGAGAACCTTGATAGCCCGGCCACCTCGGAGAGTGCTATGGATTTCTCCTGTTCTTGGCCTGGGTCACCAGTGGGCCAGGATTTGTCTGATCGTCCATACCCCTCCGATTCGGATGCGGGTGATAATGGAGACCGGGTAGGTAGGGAGCAGACAGGCGTGGATGATAGTGGGCATACCTCTCACGGCAGCTCCCCAGGTCAGACTCGATATTGATTATTTATAAGTGTATGAGTTTTTAGAACTTCCTATGTGTGTATGATATTTGTAAGACGTTGTTCTATGAAGACGACGGAAATTTAAAGGAATTAGAGACCTAGTGACCCCAAGGCAAGGGCGACGGAGATGTCCCCACCGTCAGTGTGAGTCTAGAAATCCTGGATGAAAGTAAACAGGAAGGTGCCTCCGATGCTGTTTGAGTTGGGCACGTGTGGTAAGTGTCGACGACATTATAATTCTCATTTGAAGTTATCAGCCCCGTGTGGCTGCGATACGACATGATATGATATGTATGTATGTGTATATGAGTTGGCCCTGTGAGGCATGATTGGTATTTCTGGTGTACAGGTTTTGGATAGTAAGAAATGCAGAGGAAACTCTGCCCAAATTTTTCCAGGAATATGGAGGTTAACATGTAGATTAAGTACAAAAAGGTCCCGCGATACTTGTCAGACTTTAGTTCCTTCTGTCGGTGGCCGAAGAACACCTTGCGGTGACATTTTATCAGATTCCACCGATTATTTGGAGGCGGAATTCGTGTGACGAAGACTTAGATCCGTGGGTTATCTGTCATCATATGTATATGTGTATGAAAGTGAATGTTTAAGATTCAGAAAGGCGACATGGTAGTGGTACGACTTAGCCGGGGGTGGGACCCGCTACAAAAATTTTCCGAAAATTTGCGAAGACCCCGAGTTACTCTAAAATTTCGTGACAAAGGTCGTGCGGGGCGATCGACGAAATTATATTAGCCCTAACGCGTCAAAATGCATGAAAGTTTCGGAGTTAAGCGTGCTCAAGCCAGAGCAATTCTGGGATGGGTGACCCCCTGGGAAGTAATGCAAAGTTTTGCACAAGTGTAGGTATGACTGATATAAATGAAAATTTGGGGTAATCTAAAGGAAAAGAGAATGTATGGAGTAATTAGCGCCTTTATAAAAACCACACAGTCCGACGCGGATTAAGTGGGCAAAAAGGAAAGGTGTGATGCCACTCGGAAAAATTTAGCGAATCTGGATAACAGTCAGCGACGACCCGAATGATGTCAGGGGGTAGAAAACGCCCAAGTACATCATAAGTTAGTCTGGTATGGCGATGGTTGTAAAAGGAAAGAGAGTATGGATAGTAGGGAAGGAGAGAGATAAGTAGAGCGGGTAAGCAGAAACTTTGAAAAAGTCGATAAGCGACACCCAAGACGATTTGTATGATTGATTCTGAATACGTTCCTGTCTGACATGTCTCTGTACGATTAAACCTGATTACGAATCTGTCTGACACACCTCTGTATGTCTGACTCTGGATATAAATCCGTCTGGTGTGCCTCCGTACGTCTAATTTTGGTCACGCATCTGTCTGATACATCTCCGCATGTCTGATTCTAAGTGCGGCTCTGTATGATACATTTCTGTAAGCCTGATTCCGATTTCGAAACCCGTCCGATACCTTTTTATACGTCTGACTCCGATCTCAGGTCTGTCTGACATACTTCCGTGCCCCTGACTTTGACTACGAATCTGTCCGATATACTTCTACGCGTCCGGTTCCAGTCCTGAATCTGTTGGTAAGAAGTGTCTGGAATGAAGTGGGATTATATCGATGTGGTAGAAATCTCCGGAGTGTAACAAGAAATGATACGGACTATGACGTCTGGAAAGCGTTCGTCAGTTACAAGAATATAGCTTATGGTTCGACGATTGCGTGGGGTACGAGAAGATATATTATGAAAGCATCTAAATCTGTGATGTGAAAAATTACCTCATAATGTTGGTAAAGAAGCCATGTCGGAAAGTCAGCAAAGGACGACTATAAAGAGAACCCTCCCGGAGTAGTATGGCGCCCCATAAGGTCAATTTAACATTCGAGGACGAATGTTCTAAAGGGGGGGGAGAATGTTACATCCGACATTTTCGTTTATTCGAAAAATTCAAGATAAATGGACTTGTGATGAATAAGGACACAATTGGACACTACTTGGTGTGAATGTGTGAGTTATGAAGTCAATGGTATAGAATTACGAAAGGTGGCCAAGGGCAAAAATCGGAATTTTGGAAATTTGCCTTATGGATCAATATGTAACCAACAATTTTGGGCTCAAAAAAAAATAATAAGACAAGGCCCATTTGGGAAGGCCCAACCGGCCATAGTGGGTTAAAAATAGCCCAAGCCCACAATTTAATTATGTGGTATATTATAGTGGGATAATTATCAAGAACATTCAAGAAACATAAAGAAAGAACAAGAAAAAAAAAAAAAGAGAGAGGTTTCGGGTGGGAGAGAAAGAAAGGAAGAAAAGAAAGAAAAAAAAATTGGAGCCCATTCCTTGGTTCAAAAATTCATCTCTTGTGAGATTTGTACTAAGCACAAGGTGCTCTTCAAGTTGATATAAAGATTGTGGCAAGAAAACAACTTCAACCCCAAGTGAAGAACTTGAAGAAAGGTAAGGATTTCATGCTTTTGTTGTGTTAAAAATGATGTATGTATGTTGTAGTATGTGTGAATGAAGGAAAAACATGGAAACTTTGTGTGTTGAACAACTTGGGTGGTGGCCGAATGCATATATATGTATTGCATGCTTTTAATGGCTTGAATTCTTGTGTAAGTTAGTTGTAGGATGGTGGGGATTGTATTAGAAATGAAAGTTGAATGAATTAAGGAAAATTGAGAATTTTGGGGTGTGGCCGTGTGTGTGTGTTGTTGTTGGAAGGTGAGTTAAATCTTGTTAGCATGTTAATTGTGTTGTTATGGCCTTATGAAGTAGACGGAAGGATAATGGTTAAGCTAAAACGAAGAAATTGTTGATTAAGTTATCGCCGGAAAGTATGTCGCGTTATCGTGATTTCTTGAAAATATGATTAAGGATAATGAATTTGGAATGTAAAAATGTGTTGATGAACTTGTATGTGGAAGGTTGGAAAAATTGGATAAGTAGTGGCTTTAATGGAAAGTTTGTATGTTTGTATATCGTGTGTATAGTGTGTGGAAATGGTATGATATGCCTCCGACGTATGCTATAATGATCTTGATGGATAATAGATGCGAAAATAATAAGTTTGGTTTGGAAATGTAAGTTTGAAACGAAAAAATGTCTCGTTATGTTGGGAGCTGGCTAATGATGCCTTAATGTATGTCTTGATGTTTGTTGTTGTTTTGATATCATTCTCTGGGTTGTTGTGTTGGTTGTTGGCTGTGTTTTAACTTTTGGGGATGTCGTATATACAGAGGAAATGCTGCCGAAATTTCGGTAGGCAATTATGTGTAAAGTTAGAATATTGAAAGAATGGAACTAACCAAATGGTAAACTTGACCATTTCCAGATTTTGGACGAAATTTGGATTGACGCCGAGCGAGCATAAGGCGCCATCGAGGTATGTGAAGCACTTCTATACGCTCCTAGGCATGTTCTGGATGTGGTAGGCTCGGCCGCGAGCCTTAGGTCCGACTCCGTTCCCCGGAATTCGAGACGGAAAACCGCTCTAATTCCTTCAGTTCAATTGAACCTATTTTCTTACAAATTGTCCTTAAAGTGAGATTTTGCACAAAACTTCCCCAAACGGAGTCGGAACACTTCCGAATGAGTATGGGTGACCTCATAAGGTCAATCATCAGTAATTTACGTATGTAGCCTTGGGTTGGTCCGAGGTGGGCCCACAAGGCCCGATACTTCCGGTACGATTTTTAAAATACTTCTGTTTTGGTCCGATCTTCTCCAAAAACTTCTGAACTATTATTTTGTGAATATTATGGATATTTTGTGTAATTTATACAATATGATTTCTGAACATCCGAGCGTCCCATTCTGATAATCTGTCGTGCCTTCCTAACTAGGATATGAGCGCGTGCTATGCATACTATCTGGATATTCTGATTTTGGCTCGCCGTTTGGCAACCTTCTGATTGATCGAGTCTGTATGTTGAGTCTGTAGGTAGGTGGTTTCTCATTTATCGATTCGTGTCTGTCTCAATGCATTCTTTCACTGCGACCCGGGCCAGGTTCTGTTATCGTGCATATTTTCTCTGCATTGTTCACCGCGTCCCTCGGCGTACGGGCCGGGATCTGTATGTCTGTATGATCTGTGTATGGGGATGGCGGCCAGGATGGCATATGATCTGATATGATTCTGTCTGTCCACCGCGTCCCGTACTAAGAGGGCCGGGTTCTGTTACCGCGCCCCCAGACAGGGCCGGGATCTGTATGAATATATGCGTGTGCCATCTGTATTTATAAAGCACACGCCTTGTATGATTTTGTATGACTCTGTGCTACTCTGCATGCATAATTCTGTCCGTCATACTACTGTCTGTCCGTCTGTGTCACAACTATTTCTGTATGTCCGTATGGCTTCTGCTTCTGTATGTCCGTATGGATTCAGATTCTGCTCGTCTGTCCGTATTATGACTCCGTCTGTCTGTCCGAACTATAATTCTGTTCATTTGTGTGTAACTCGATTCTGTATGTCTGTCTGGATCATAACTCTGTCCGTTAGTTTGACTTATGATTTTGCCCGTTATATTTCTGTGACTCTAGTTCGGACTATGTTTATATCTGTTACGTTTCTGCTTTACATACTCGGTACATTTTCCGTACTGACCCCCGTTCTTCGGGGGCTGCGCTACATGCCCGCAGGTACAGACGCACCAGGTGATACGCCGCCAGCGTAGGTTTCCGACTCTGCTATCTGAAGAGCTCCTTTGACCCGGAGCATATCTTTTGGTATATATTTTCTGTCTTCTGTGTACTCCGTATGTCTGTATATTCTGGGTACGGCGGGGCCCTGTCCCGTCATATGATTCTGTATGTCTGTAGAGGCCTGTAGATAGATGTGTGGGTTACGGGTTCCGTCTGTATGTTAGCCCTATCGGGTTATCTGTAAATGTCTGTGTGTTCAGGTATATGTATATATATATATATATGTATGTTACGCGCACGCCGTATTTGTATCGACCTACTTCTGTGCTTCTGTTTTGAAAAAAAAAAAAAGAAAAAAAAATCTGTATGGTTCGAGCTCGATCAGGTAGGTACGTATGGGTGCCCAGTTAGGGCACCAGTCGCGGCCCACGGGGTTTGGGTCGTGACAGATATAATTCTCATAAATATAAAGATTGCATTAATTTCACAAAATTCTCCAAATCAGTCCGCAACATTCACCATATCAATTTGGGACATTAAACTCTCATTTCCAAACTAGAATTCATAACGACGACAACTAAAACACTAAGCGATATTGATTCATCCTTTGCCAAACATTGGGGCTATACACGGCCACACTACACACATATACGTATATTGATGATTTTTATTCTCTTCTCCACTCTACAACAATCAAACATGCTACAAAAATTTTATTCATTAACCCAATCACACACCCATTTACACGGCTAGCTCCCCAAGCACACAACCCACTTCCAACATACAATATTTCACCAATTTCATCCATATTAACATACCAAAATATGCATAAAACATTTATAACCCATAAAACAATAGAAATTCTTACCTTTGTTCTCTACTCCACAAGAAAGTTAAGGTTTGCGATTTACAAAAATGGATGGTTTGATCGCTCCAATAATGCTTCCACGCTACTTAGGGACCTCCAAATAGTGCGTTAACACCAAAGAATTATTTTTGGGAAGGCTAGAAATGGGGTTGGATTTTTCTCCTCTTGGCCGTGAACAGTGGCGCGTGAACAGTGCGCCGTGAACAGTTCCGCCGTGAACAGTCGCCGACGTGAACAGTTCCGGCGTCGTGAACAGTGCCCGAACTTCTCTCTCTCTCTAGGCTTGAGAGCCCTTCTCTCTAAAATCTAATTTGCAAGATTAATTGTTGTGTCAGTGATGACTTAGTCATCCACTTTGCTCATATATATCATCTTTGCAAAGTGGACATGTGTCAATTTTTTTTATGACATGTGTCCATCTTTATTCAAGTCCAACCAAATCTCGCCACGTGTCGTGGGACCCACTTTTTGATAATTAGATTAATTAATCCCTAATCCCTACTTAATAATCTAATCACAATTTATTAATTCCTAATCTCCAATATTAATATTTTTATGCTAAATAAAATTTATAAGCAATTTTTGTGATAATCAAAGTTGAAAATTAAAAGCTCTTATTTCATGTCCGAAAATAATTCCGCCTTTAACTTGAGTCGATTTGCTTGCGGATAATTCGTCGTATAAATGTACGGGGTATAACATCCTTCCCCCCTTAAGAACATTCGTCCTCGAATGTTAGATTAATTCCACGGGTCTCACTAACAATTCGGGGGAGTTTCTTTTATAGCCACACATACACGTCTTTCACAAATCAACATAGTCAAACAAAGGATTTGGATTATCTGTAGGTACCGGAAATAGGTGAGGATACTTTTTCTTCATTTGCTCCTCAGCTTTCTAGGTCATTTCTTTTACAAAGCGTCTTCAATCATCTGTTCAAACTCATTCCAATTCTGGAGCTGCGTTGCTCTTTCTTCTTTTTCACTAATCTAATCCGTCTCAGCCCACGTGACCTTTATAAAGTTCCTAACCACTCCACATACTCTAATTTCCTTTTAGGTTACTCCAACTTTCCTATTTGTCTCTTATACCCATATCTGCGAAATTTTTTGTACATTTCCCAGGGGGTCAACCATCTCAGAATTGCTCTGGCCCTGACACGCTTAACCTTACAACTTTAATGCATTTAGACGCGTTAAGGCCGGTATAATTGCATCAATCTATCAATCGCCCCGCACGACCTTTATCACGTAATTTAAGGCAAATCGGGGTCTTACATATTTTCAAAACGTTCTCGTAGCGGGTCCCACCTCGATCTAGAGAGAATTCTTTTACTTTTCTGACTATATAGTCACCGTGTCGCCCCCTATAAATCCTCAATATTTTTCTCCTCATGCATATACATATATAATTTTAAACAACCCACAAATTTAAGTTTTCATCCACAATTCCTATCTCCAATTAGTCGATGAAGACTGATAAAATATTACTGTAAGGCATTCTCCAACCACCAGCAAAAGAACATTAAAATCCGACGAACATCGCGAAATCCTTTGGTACTTAATTCACATAATTACCTCCATATTTATATATATATATATATATATATTTCTTTTGAGTCGTAAGCGAATCATTCAATTCCCAACTGCCTATTATACATTTAGTATTCTCCAAATGAATCGAAACTTAATCGTTGGACATTTTTGCCCTTCAACATAGGCTTTTCTGAAACAAAAATGTGGTTGGAACATATTGTGATCCATTTAAACAAATTACGAATTTGCTACTCATATATACTTTATCGGAATAAAATTTCCCAATCAAGGATAATGCTTCTTACGAATGCCATGGAGGGCATCTCTTAAACTTTGATCCCACATAATGGATTTACCCTATCGGTATCGACTTTCAAAACACGGTAAGAACTTATATCTCATTCTCTCTTTATATTTCTGGCGAAATTTGGGCAGAGGTTCCTCTGTATTTCTTACTATTCCAAAACCTGTACACAGGAAATACCAACCAGGCCTCACAGGGCAAACACATATACGTATACATATATCACATCATGTCGTATCATAGCCACACGGGGCTAACAATTGCAAATAAAAGTACACAGATGTCGAGGCTTACCTCACATGCCCAACTCAAACGGAACCGGTGACAACTTCCTGTTTATTTTTCTTTTCAATCTTCAACTTTATATTTCCATCATACTTCAAATAGCTTTCCCGACATACATCTTTCATACCATATCTTACCTGTGTACGGTATAGCTTCCAACATCATCGGTCACTTTCTTACGTCGATACAGTCCTCCAGCTGAAATTAAAGGTTAGTAGAAAGAAATTCATTTCCTACAGCTGGCTCCATCGCACGATCTAAGATTCAAAGAAAGGAAACATCCTAAAGGTCCTGTAGCCTCCTGTTTATAGATGTGGTGCACAACACACCGATAAACAAGACTCTACTAGACACGGTCTGTAGACATCCCAAGGACAAACTGCTCTGATACCACTTATGTCACGACCCAACCCCGTAGGCCGTGACTAGTGCCCGATCTGGGCACCCGAACCCATCTATCAAATATTATCTCAAATTCTATCAGCTCATTCTAGTATATGGCGGAAGCCGACAAGGCTTTATTTCAGATTTAGGTAATTTCCAGAAAAATTTCAGCAGAGTTTCCTTTGTTTTACGGACTATCCAATATACCCTGCACGCAGAAAATACCAACAAAAGCCACACAGGGCTAACCAAGCAATATATAAACATATGCGGACCGGCCGCCTCGGCGTATAGGATCGCCCAAACAACATATGCGGACCGGCCGCCTCGGCGTATGGGATCGCCCAAACGACATGTACATACATCCATACAGAAAGACCCTAACCCACAAACACGTCCACAGACCTCTAAACAGACCGACAGAATCATATGGCGGGACAGGGCCCCGCCGTGCCCCTGAACAAATACATATATACATAGCGAACAAATATATACCAAAATGTGTGCTCTGAAATGAGAAGAGCACTCCAAACAGCAGAAGAGGATGTCCTAAATGGGTAGATCACCAAATTGTGCGTCTGTACCTGCGGGCATGAAACGCAGCCTCCCGAAGAAAGGGGATCAGTACGAAATATGTACTGAGTATGCAAAGCAGAATATACAGAAAGCAAATCTGAGACATAAGCGAAATGGAAGTACCAAACATAAGTGCAAATCCAACATATCAAAATTTGCTTACTTTCAAAAATATGTAAGTAATGCATAGGGTACAGAAGAATATGGTCGCCCACCCGTCGATGGCGCCATAACACAGCATAACACCAGAAAGTTTCAAATCTCCGTATCCCCGTCACATATCACATCACAACATACCGCAATACACAGCATAACACCAAATATATGTGGAACCCGACCCTCATTAGTGAGTAGCTCGGAGAACCATAACACAGCATAACTCCGGAGTATATCAAAATGCGCACGATAACAGAACCGGCCCGGGAACCGGCGAAAGATATAACAAAACGCACGAGCAGAGTCATGAGTAACCATATGCATAAAATTATTATCATAGACTCAAATATAAGTAAATGACCATACTTGAAATTTGAAATGATAATCACACCAAATTCTTTCAAAAGTCGTCCGAATTACATAAAGGAAAGTCGCGGGACCCACGGACGGGTATTTTCCCGAGTCGGGCCCACTTATGGAAAACATACTCATTATAGGCCATGCAAACTCATACGAAAATATCAAAACAATCCGAGCCTTTATGTGAAATATATGGCATTCAAAAATTACGAAATTCTTTAAAGTGAAAACCTTTTTGTGCAAAGTTCGGAAAGCGATTATTTCAAATACATAAAGGTTCATATTTCATCAAATTATACATAAGAGTGCCAAGGAACATATACGGATCATAACATGCTCGGATTTAGAATCATAGGATTTCCCTAAAGGCTCGTAATCTAGCCTATCCAAAACTAAGGCATGCCAAAAGAAGGAAGGTTGGAGCTTTACATACCTCGTACGCACTCCAAGATAACCAATCTAAAGTAAATCCCAATCTACGCCTCGGGCTCCCCAAGGTCTACAAATATGCCAACGAATATCCAATATTAAACATAGGCACTTAAGCCATTCATTCCAAACTAACATTAAATTCTACAGAAAATTCGGCAGCATTTCCCCTGTAAATATGCCAACCCGAGAATTCAACTCGCTCAAAATCAACAACAACAACCACAATAACCAACCTAGCAACTCCAATAACCAATCCGAAAGACAATATTACATTAATACTCTCTTTTTCATCATTCGACAACTTTTCAAATATTCAATTCAACGGCTTACCTTCAAGCCAACATCAACGCCTATACATTCAACTACTAACCCAAACCCATACTAACAACATTCAAGAACATTCTAAGTAATTCACATAATATTTCCAACGATCCAACAATTTCTCCAAATTGGGCCGAAAACAGCCCCAAAAACCGAGAGCAGCCCCTTTACCACATTCCTCATTTTTAAGTCATGATTTGTATCAACAATCCACACTATAACGATATAATTCTCATAAATATAAAGATTGCATTAATTTCACAAAATTCTCCAAATCAGTCCGCAACATTCACCATATCAATTTGGGACATTAAACTCTCATTTCCAAAGTAGAATTCATAACGACGACAACTAAAACACTAAGCGATATTGATTCATCCTTTGCCAAACATTGGGGCTATACACGGCCACACTACACACATATACGTATATTGATGATTTTTATTCTCTTCTCCACTCTACAACAATTCAAACATGCTACAAAAATTTTATTATTTAACCCAATCACACACCCATTTACACGGCTAGCTCCCCAAGCACACAACCCACTTCCAACATACAATATTTCACCAATTTCATCCGTATTAACATACCAAAATATGCATAAAACATTTATAACCCATAAAACAATAGAAATTCTTACCTTTGTTCTCTACTCCCCAAGAAAGTTAAGGTTTGCGATTTACAAAAATGGATGGTTTGATCGCTCCAATAATGCTTCCACGCTACTTAGGGACCTCCAAATAGTGCGTTAACACCAAGGAATTATTTTTGGGAAGGCTAGAAATGGGGTTGGATTTTTCTCCTCTTGGCCGTGAACAGTGGCGCGTGAACAGTGCGCCGTGAACAGTTCCGCCGTGAACAGTCGCCGACGTGAACAGTTCCGGCGTCGTGAACAGTGCCCGAACTTCTCTCTCTCTCTAGGCTTGAGAGCCCTTCTCTCTAAAATCTAATTTGCAAGATTAATTGTTGTGTAAGTGATGACTTAGTCATCCACTTTGCTCATATATATCATCTTTGCAAAGTGGACATGTGTCAATTTTTTTTTTATGACATGTGTCCATCTTTATTCAAGTCCAACCAAATCTCGCCACGTGTCGTGGGACCCACTTTTTGATAATTAGATTAATTAATCCCTAATCCCTACTTAATAATCTAATCACAATTTATTAATTCCTAATCTCCAATATTAATATTTTTATGCTAAATAAAATTTATAAGCAATTTTTGTGATAATCAAAGTTGAAAATTAAAAGCTCTTATTTCATGTCCGAAAATAATTCCGCCTTTAACTTGAGTCGATTTGCTTGCGGATAATTCGTCGTATAAATGTACGGGGTATAACACTCTGAGACTCTGGGATGACCTTGAATAAGCAGGTCCATCAAATCTGGGTCTGGGAAACTGTGGAGGTGCATCTCTAATCTCACAGTCAGACCCAAAGGAATTAACTCCCTTTCTCCAACCCCTGTCATCGTGACTCGCATTCTGCCATTGAGTATGAGCGGCTACCAATTGAGTCAGTAAAATAATGGCCTGTCTCATCTCTTGGCCCGCGGTATCTTGCGAAGGAACGGGGGGTACTGGAGCTAAGATCGAGGCTTGCCTCTGATCCTTAAAAGTGGGCGAGGTATGGGAAAATCGAAGTGGGGCGTTATTCTGGGGTTCGCCCCCCTCCATATCCGTAGACGGCTCTCGATCAAGCCCTTCTTCAACCATCATCTTGCCCTTCTAGGCCGTCGTAGCTTTTCCCTTCATCGGTTTTACTAAAATGAAAATGCACCGTTAGGGGAGAGATAGTCTTATAACACAGTTCTATCACACGATCTATTGAGAAGAAAGATGGTCATGTTTCCTAAGCCTCCTGTTTATAGATGTGGTGCACAACACACCGATAAACAAGACTCTACTAGACACGGCTCGTAGCCACTTCCTAGGACGAACTGCTCAGATACCACTTCTGTCACGACCCGGCTAGGGGCCGCGATGGGTACCCGGGGCTAACCACCGAGCACTGCTCGTACTATCATTTACCTAACCCATTTAACAATCATTCATCTATTTCCGGTTAGCTTTAAATTGAGGATTTGCTTTTCATTACAAAAATATAACGCGTTGATACAAAACATATTTCAATATACTTATACACATGCGCACTACCCACGTTGTGGAACCACACAACCCACATTGAACATCTATGAGCCTCTATTGAGTGGCATACAATTATATACACAAAAGGGACAACCAATTAGCACCTCCGGAAGATGGAGTGCTCTTCAGCTCGGCTAGTGACTCCTATCAGTCTGGACCGCTTTCCTGTCTACTTGTGGGCATGAACACAGCATCCAAATAAAAGGATGTCAGTACAAGCATTTTACTGAGTATGTAAGGCATACATCAAGAAATAAAGTAAGAATAAGAAAGAAAAGTAAGTACAAGGAGATAATCGATAACTTCTTGCCTCTTAAGGCGGATCCATGCATGTCATCATATGTTAGTGCCGAGGAACGTACGGCCCGATCCATAAATATAATAAGTTAGTGCCGAGGAACGTACGACCTGATCCATAACCCATATATCCCGCGTCCGGGATGAAATCATGATATGCCAGCTGACCAGGTGGCTATGCGTCTATAGCGCCTCACCTTCCCCATTTCCCCTGAAAACATTTTCATATCATATATATATACATAGCATGCTTGAGAGCCCAAGGAAAAGCTGTAAATACGTCGGAGTGACGTAAGGTCGAAAGCCTCCGATTATGTTATGGAGTAATCATCGTCGCTTTGTCTCACCTTGATGGAACAATTATTATAAGGCGAGACTATCAATGAAGAATAGCATTAAAAGAAAGCATAGAATAAAATCATGAACTTCATAAGGCATCCATTCATATACTTTGGAAGATTTAGAAATAAAGTCACCATCCATGAATAAATTGAGAAATCAGTAAATAGCTCGACGTTCTCATATAGTCCTTGAAATCGTAAACTTGAAACTTTTAAACATCAGATTTTCTCTCATCATGGTCAGCGTAATAATGTTCTCATTTTTTACATCATCATTGTTATTGATAAATATATCCTTCGTCGTTATCATAAGAACTCACATAATCACAACCTTTGGTTTTGGAAAATAGGAGTACTTGGAAAACATTTATGGAATATCAAGAAGGAAATCATGCTTCGGAATCTTAGACTTTTTAACCTTTGATAGCAAGGAAAAGATGGGAGCATTTATGAAATCGTAAGCTAGGGATCATGCCTTTGAAAGAAAGGGAATAGCCTCACATACCTTGGTGGTTTAGCTAAGACATCGTTCACTTATTCTCCGTCGATATCACTTCGTTACCTTCATAAGAGAATTCGTATCAACATTAGTAAACTAACTACAAGTACGCATCGCTAATTCTAGGAACAGTCGGATAACACTTCCTTCGGTCATACCATTTTTCTCATGTTTTATATCAACTCCCAACATTCATAATATTAATAGCAATATCATCATCGACAATCGTCATTTACATACATTTGGCAAAATCCACCATTTTCCTCCAATTTTCCCTTATTTCTACTTCTAGCTCATCCTTGCGTTTTCATGCATTTAATGCTTGTTTCAGGATATAAACATCATTTATAACGTACTTGTATTAACAACACTACAATATTCATAGTTCAATTCCACTATCATTCATTTATGTCACTATTCACTCAATGATGACCCATTTCAATGTTCTTCTACATTACAAGTGTATAGGCTTTCCAATACTTCAAACAACATGGAAAAATCTTGAAACATACCTTGGGTGATGGATGAAGAATCCTTAAGTTGAAATACTTCAATTAGCCAAAACCCTAGTTCCACCTTCTTGGGAATTTCTTGATTTAGAAGATCCTTTGATGTTTTCTTACACTTATTTTCATGAATTTAGTGGTGATGATCTTGATATTCCCTTTGATTCTCTTGAATTCTTGTGGAGGAAATATTTGGAGAGTTCTAGAATGTCCTTGAGTTGTATGGATGACTAATGAAATGAGTTGAAGTCCAAGTCCCTTTTAATAATCACAAAAACTGATCTTTAATGAATTCTTGTCGGGATGAACAGTGGTCGTAAACCACCATATACGGACCGTATTTTGATTTACGGTCCGTCCTCCATGGCCGTATTTAACCATTTCAAAGACAGTGACTAGTGACTCCTATCAGTCTGGACCGCTTTCCCGTCTACCTGTGGGCATGAACACAACATCCAAAGAAAAGGATGTCAGTACGAGCATTGTACTGAGTATGTAAGGCATACATCAAGAAATAAAATAAGAATAAGAAAGTAAAGTAAGTACAAGGAGATAATCGATAACTGCTTACCTCTTAAGGAGGATCCATGCATGCATACTCATAAAGAATCATATAGTAAATTGCTGCGGAACGCGCAACCCGATCCATATGTCATCATATGATAGTGCCGAGGAACGTACGGCCCGATCCATAAATATAATAAGTTAGTGCCGAGGAACGTACGTCCCGATCCATAACCCATATATCCCGCGTCCGGGCATCCCGCGTCTGGGATGAAATCATGATATGCCAGCTGACCAGGTGGCTATGCATCTATAGCGTCTCACCTTCCCATTTCCCCTGAAAACATTTTCATATCATATATATATACATAGCATGCTTAAGAGCCCAAGGAAAAGCTGTAAATACGTCGGAGTGACGTAAGGTCGAAAGCCTCCGATTATGTTATGGAGTAATCATCATCGCTTTGTCTCACCTTGAAGGAACAATTATTATAAGGCGAGACTATCAATGAAGAATAGCATTAAAAGAAAGCATAGAATAAAATCATGAACTTCATAAGGCATTCATTCATATACATTGGAAGATTTAGAAATAAAGTCACCATCCATGAATAAATTAAGAAATCAGTAAATAGCTCGACGTTCTCATATAGTCCTTGAAATCGTAAACTTGAAACTTTTAAACATCAGATTTGCTCTCACCATGGTCAGCGTAATAATATTCTCATTTTTGACATCATCATTGTTATTGAAAAACATATCCTTCGTCGTTATCATAAAAACTCACATAATCACAACCTTTGGTTTTGGAAAATAGGAGTACTTCGAAAACATTTATGGAATATCAAGAAGGAAATCATGCTTCGGAATCTTAGACTTTTTAACCTTTGATAGCAAGGAAAAGATGGGAGCATTTATGAAATCATAAGCTAGGGATCATGCCATTGAAAGAAAGGGAATAGCCTCACATACCTTGGTCGTTTAGCTAAGATATCGTTCACTTGTTCTCCGTAGATATCAGGTCGTTACCTTCATAAGAGTATTCGTATCAACATTAGTAAACTAATTACAAGAACGCATCGCTAATTCTAGGAACAGTCAGATAACGCTTCCTTCGCTCATACCATTTTTTCGTGTTTTATATCAACTCCCAACATTCATAATATTACTAGCAATATCATCATCGACAATCGTCATTTACGTACATTTGGCAAAATCCACCATTTTCCTCCAATTTTCCCTTATTTCTACTTCTAGCTCATCCTTGCGTTTTCATGCATTTAATGCTTATTTTATGATATAAACATCATTTATAACCTACTTGTATTCACAACACTTCAATATTCATAGTTCAATTCCACTATCATTCATTTATGTCACTATTCACTCAATGATGACCCATTTCTATGTTCTTCTACATCTCAAGTGTCTAGGCTTTCCAATACTTCAAACAACCTGGAAAAATCATGACACATACCTTGGGTGATGGTTGAACAATCCTTAAGTTGAAATACTTCAATTAGCAAAAACTCTAGTTCCACCTTCTTGGGAATTTCTTGATTTAGAAGATCCTTTGATGTGTTCTTACACTTATTTTCATGAATTTAGTGGTGATGATCTTGATATTCCCTCTGATTCTCTTGAATTCTTATGGAGGAAATATTTGGAGAGTTCTAGAATGTCCTTGAGTTGTATGGATGAATAATGAAATGAGTTGAAGTCCAAGTCACTTTTAATAATCACAAAACTGATCTTTAATGAATTCTTGTCGGGATGAAAAGTGGTCGTAAACCACCATATACGGACCGTATTTTGATTTACGGTCCGTCCTCCATGGCCGTATTTAACCATTTCAAAGACAGAAAGTTTTGGCTGAGGAACATGGCAGTTTACGACTGAGGTTTACGGTCCGTAAACCTGTTTACGGGCCGTCCTCCAAGTCGTTTTTAACCATTTTCACAATTTACAGAAAGTTGAGATTTTGGACAAGCTGGAGGACGATTGCACTTTACGGTCCGTAAATCGCTTTACGGGCCGTATAGTGCCATATACGACCACCGGACTGAAAATTTTTCCGTGACTTTCTTATTTTCCAAAACTTCATAATTAGCCAGTCCCGCCTTAACAAACAACATACACTCAAACTTTTCATCATTCCACTCATCATAGAAGTATGGAGAAATTTCCGAGGTGTAACATTCTGCCCCCCTTTTGGAACATTCGTCCTCGAATGTTAAATCAGCAGGGATTCTAAGCAAATTTGCCGGAGTTTCCTTTGTAATTTGGACACTACTTTTTCCATTACAATAACCCATAATATCTTCACTTCACAGGTCCATATCACAATATTAACACATTTATGGCCACACACGACCAAAAACATAAAATTAAAACATACATACCATCATGGACTTTTCCTGGAGATTCAACTAGGTGCGGATACTTGGCTTCCGCATTCACTTTGGCTTCCCTAGTATTTTTTCCCAATTATTGTTTTTGCCACCAAACTCTGATTTAAGCCACCTCCTTATTTCGAAGTCCTCGCACTTACCTATCTAATGTGGCAAAGGGTACTTTCTCACACATCAACTTTCTTATCTTTTGAGCATCATTTTATTGAAATGCTCCTAATGGGAGTTCTAACATATTTATAAGCTACCTTGCTTGTTGCATACGATCTTATAGGATCTAATGCATCGGAACCTAACTCTCCCCCTTTATTCCGTGATTCTATCGCTCTCGCAGGTTGTCATATCATCGGGCTTCTATGGTGAGTATGTAACCTGTACTTATACTATGCCCCAAGCAATTATTCCATTTGTCGCTCACAGCAATTCCAACTCGACATTTCAGTTCCGTTTACCATATACCCTCTTTCAACTTACCCCGCGCATCATGACTATCTCACCCTTACTTTACCTCTTACTCCTCTCCTAAGTGTTCACTTGGTCTCATTGGCGACGCGTAAATATCTACGAATTACATACTCTTTTTGCGTGATTCGCATTTGTACCCATCCATCCGTATACCTGTATCCATGTCTGTCTTCGCATCCATAGTCATATTCATCTGTATGCCGTATCCATGGTCATATTCGTCTAAGTGTCAATATCCTTCTCAATGACCCTTTCCCTAACGCCCTTACCTCGAAAACGGGGTACCTTTACAATAAGACCCAAGTTAATATCATGAATTATTCTGTGTCTCACGTCTGCATGCCTTCTTCTTGGGGCTACCGTCACCCACTATATTCACAACATTCTCCGGGGTTATATTTTCATTTGGGCTAAAAGAGTATTCAATCCCGGAAGTCATTAAATCAATATAAGGACAGAGAAACGAGAGTTTCCATTCTGCTGGAAGAGTAATAGTAACTAATCAGTACTCCCTAAACTGATTCCAACTCTCCTCCAGCCATGTCACGCAATCAGAGTGTCGCAATTTTATTCCTCGTTTTGCGCCACTTGGGACCTTATGGGACACAACGTCTAACAGATCGGCCTTATACTTCGCTACAAAATAATCTGAGATTTATAATTTAGAGGGACGATGAGGTGGTATAATGTTAGAGAATTGTGGGTCCAACTCTGCCCGTCACCAGTGTTTTACTATCTTTGCCGACTCACGGCTCTTCTTCTTCCCCCTTCTTCTTGATTTTGCGTGTCCTTATTCTACCGCTTTTAGTCAATACACTCCCGTAGGGTTCATCATTTCAACCTTCACACTGGTGTCCTCTCTATTTTCTTCCCCCCTTTTTAAGGGTTTTACTGGTACCTTAAAATCTCGAATCCACGTACTCCTGGCTACACTACGCCTTACTTATTCCGTCCCCCACAGTCTATGGCTATAACAACTCATACGTGGAGTCGTGGAGTCTTAGCGTACTCGTCTCACAGTCTTATAACCAAGAAATGCACCCGATATAACACTCCGAGCAAAAACGTACGTTACTTAGCTCATCCAGTAGTTATGTGTCTGTATCTGAATCTGCTCCGATTAACAACTTCCTGCCCCGTAGGGATGCTTACATTAATAGTGGGTCTAGCTATCCAAGCCACCCATCTAATGTCACTTGCCCTCTTCTTCGGCGCTCAAAATTTGCTTGTAACGCCATCTTCGTTTCCCTAGGGCTTAGGTCTCTCTTACGCCGCTAATGCGCCCCATGCCTCCTTATTCTCTTACTCTTGTTTTCGCTTGGAACCGATTTCATATCCGCATTGTACCACTATCATTATTAGTTATAACTCTACTTCATCGCTTCATCGTCGTACAGTAGACCCATAACTCATGATCATATTTTCCTCTTCAACTCTTTACCTCATTCACTTCACTCGTTCTAACTTGGTATGCGATATTTGTAGGAGATATGTTCTCCTTTAACTACCACGCTACTATTCTTTAGGCACTCGTACTTCGTACATTTCCTCTTAGAAATCTTATCTCCTCCCACTTAACAATCGATCCTTGACTCTTCGCATGAGGAACCATATTCTTAACTTAGTACCGCTTTGTTCTTTAGGATACAACATCTGTGCCAATCCGTCCATTGCTGCCTAAAACTAATTCTATCCGTCCTGATCATCCACCATCTCGCTCCTATCGCGTTGACCTTCCTCCTACTAATTATCCTACTTTAATTATTTATCCTTACCGTAGTCTCGGCCTTATACGCCCAACTAAAGATATCATCCATGCCCTTAGGCGTCTTCTCGCTATACTTTACATAACAATTCTTGTTACGGCTCATTGTACCCAGATTATATTCCACCCTATAGAGTGGCACTTCTTGATCTCATTTGCAAACCTGCTCATAACATAGGGTAGCCTCATGAAGCAGGCATACTCAACCTGTTATCCTTTTTAGTCAGTCACATTACATTTACCATATGGCTTATTTGCACACGTATTCGCATTAATCATAAAAGGGTGCTAGCAATATACCTGGAGTAATATCAGGGGAAGACTCAGGATCCCGTCGTTCAGCTAACGCCTGGGTATGATGTTGGGATCCGCTTGGACTAGGCATTGTTCGGTCTCTACCACTGCTTACTAGCCCCTGTGGCCCTGACCTTGGAGGGCGTGTCGATGATGAAGAGCCCGTTACCATTCCCGTAGTCCGAACCTCACTTTTACCACGTAGGGATGGACAATTTCGCTTTAAATGGCCTTGCCTAGCACAGGAATAACAAACATCCGAGCCCCGGCGACACGGTCCCCAATGTTACCTGCGACACTGAATACATCGTGGTACTGGTGACCTCTTCTGACCGGAATCACTCTGAACCCGAGAACGAGAAACTCTGAGACTCTGGGATGACCTTGAATAAGCAGGTCCATCAAATCTGGGTCTGGGAAACTGTGGAGGTGCATCTCTAATCTCACAGTCAGACCCAAAGGAATTAACTCCCTTTCTCCAACCCCTGTCATCGTGACTCGCATTCTGCCACTGAGTATGAGCGGCTACCAATTGAGTCAGTAAAAGAATGACCTGTCTCATCTCTTGGCCCGCGGTATCTTAAGGAACGGGGGGAACTGGAGCTAAGATCGAGGCTTGCCTCTAATTCTTAAAAGTGGGCGAGGTATGGGAAAATCGAAGTGGAGCGTTTATTCTGGGGTTCTCCCCCCTCCATATCCGTAGACGGCTCTTGATCAAGCCCTTCTTCAACCACCATCTTGCCCTTCTGGGCCGTCGTAGCTTTTCCCTTCATTGGTTTTGCTGAAATGACAACACACCGTTAGGGGAGAGATAGTCTTATAACACAGTTCTATCGCACGATCTATTGAGAAGAAAGATAGTCATGTTTCCTAAATGCCCGATAGCCTGCTGTTTATAGATGTGGTGCACAACACACCGATAAACAAAACTCTACTAGACACGGCTCGTAGACACTTCCTAGGATGAACTGCTCTGATACCACTTCTGTGACGACCCGGCTAGGGGCCGCGACGGGTACCCCAGGCTAACCACCGAGCACCGCTCGTACTATCATTTACCTAACCCATTTAACAATCATTCATTTATTTCCGGTTAGATTTAAATAGAGGATTTTCTTTTCATTACAAAAATATAACGCGTTGATACAAAACATATTTCAATATACTTATACACATGCGTACTACCCACGTTGTAGAACCACACAACCCACATTGAGCATCTATGAGCCTCAATTGAGTGGCATACAATTATATACACAAAAGGGACAACCAATTAGCACCTCCGGATGATGGAGTGCTCTTCAGCTCGGCTAGTGACTCCTATCAGTCTAGACCGCTTTCCCGTCTACCTGTGGGCATGAACACAGCATCCAAAGAAAAGGATGTCTGTACGAGCATTATACTGAGTATGTAAGGCATACATCAAGAAATAAAGTAAGAATAAGAAAGTAAAGTAAGTACAAGGAGATAATCGATAACTGCTTGCCTCTTAAGGCGGATCCATGCATGCATACTCATAAAGCATCATATAGTAAATTGTTGCGGATCGCGCAGCCCGATCCATATGTCATCATATGTTACTGCCGAGGAACGTACGGCCCGATCCATAACCCATATATCCCGCGTCCGGGCATATCGCGTCCGGGATGAAATCATGATATGCCAGCTGACCAAGTGGCTATACGTCTATAGCGCCTCACCTTCTCCATTTCCCCTGAAAACATTTTCATATCATATATATATACATAGCATGCTTGAGAGCCCAAGGAAAAGCTGTAAATACGTCGGAGTGACGTAAGGTCAAAAGCCTCTGATTATGTTATGGAGTAATCATCGTCGCTTTGTCTCACCTTGAAGGAACAATTATTATAAGGCGAGACTATCAATGAAGAATAGCATTGAAAGAAAGCATAGAATAAAATCATGAACTTTATAAGGCATCCATTCATATACTTTGGAAGATTTAGAAATAAAGTCACCATCCATGAATAAATTGAGAAATCAGTAAATAGCTCGACGTTCTCATATAGTCCTTGAAATCGTAAACTTGAAACTTTTAAACATCAGATTTGCTCTCATCATGGTCAGCGTAATAATATTCTCATTTTTGACATCATCATTGTTATTGAAAAACATATCCTTCGTCGTTATCATAAGAACTCACATAATCACAACCTTTGGTTTTGGAAAATAGGAGTACTTGGAAAACATTTATGGAATTCAAGAAGGAAATCATGCTTCGGAATCTTAGACTTTTTAACCTTTGATAGCAAGGAAAAGATGGGAGCATTTATGAAATCGTAAGCTAGGGATCATGCCTTTGAAAGAAAGGGAATAGCCTCACATACCTTGGTCGTTTAGCTAAGATATCGTTCACTTGTTCTCTGTCGATATCACGTCGTTACCTTCATAAGAGAATTCGTATCAACATTAGTAAACAAACTACAAGAACGCATCGCTAATTCTAGGAACAGTCGGATAACGCTTCCTTCGCTCCTACCATTTTTCTCATGTTTTATATCAACTCACAACATTCATAATATTTCTAGCAATATCATCATCGACAATCGTCATTTACGTACATTTGGCAAAATCCACCATTTTCCTCCAATTTTCCCTTATTTCTACTTCTAGCTCATCCTTGCGTTTTCATGCATTTAATGCTTGTTTCATGATATAAACATCATTTATAACGTACTTGTATTCACAACGCTTCAATATTCATAGTTCAATTCCACTATCATTCATTTATGTCACTATTCACTCAATGATGACCCATTTCTATGTTCTTCTACATTACAAGTGTATAGGCTTTCCAATACTTCAAACAACATGGAAAAATCTTGAAACTTACCTTGGGTGATGGATGAACAATCCTTAAGATGAAATACTTCAATTAGCCAAAACCCTAGTTCCACCTTCTTGGGAATTTCTTGATTTAGAAGATCCTTTGATGTGTTCTTACACTTATTTTCATGAATTTAGTGGTGATGATCTTGATATTCCCTTTGATTCTCTTGAATTCTTGTGGAGGAAATATTTCGAGAGTTCTAGAATGTCCTTGAGTTGTATGGATGAATAATGAAATGAGTTGAAGTCCAAGTCCCTTTTAATAATCACAAAAACTGATCTTTAATGAATTCTTGTCGGGGTGAAAAGTGGTCGTAAACCACCATATACGGACCGTATTCTGATTTACGGTCCGTCCTCCATGGCCGTATATAACCATTTCAAAGACAAAAAGTTTTTGCTGAGGAACATGGCAGTTTACGACTGAGGTTTACGGTCCGTAAACCAGTTTACGGGCCGTCCTCCAAGTCGTTTTTAACCATTTTCACAAGTTACAGAAAGTTGAGATTTTGGACAAGCTGGAGGACGATTGCACTATACGGTCCGTAAATCACTTTACGGGCCGTATAGTGCCATTTACGACCACCAGACAGAAAACAAATTTCCGCGACTTTCTTATTTTCCAAAACTTCATAATTAGCCAGTCCCGCCTTAACAAACACCATACACTCAAACTTTTCATCATTCCACTCATCATACAAGTATGGACAAATTTCCGAGGTGTAACATTCTTCCCCCCTTTTGGAACATTCGTCCTCGAATGTTAAATCAGCGGGGATTCTAAGAAAATTTTCCGGAGTTTCCTTTGTACTTTGGACACTACTTTTTCCATTACAATAACCCACAACATCTTCGCTTCATAGGTCCATATCACAAAATTAACACATTTATGGCCACACACGACCAAAAACATAAAATTAAAACATACATACCATCATGGACTTTTCCTGGAGATTCGACTAGGTGCGGATACTTGGCTTCCCTAGTATTTCTTCCCGATTATTAGTTTTGCCACCAAACTCTGATTTAAGCCACCTCCTTATTTCGAAGTACTCGCACTTACCTATCTAATGTGGCAAAGGGTACTTTCTCACACATCAACTTTCTTGTCATTTGAGCATCATTTTATTGACATGCTCCTAGTGGGAGTTCTAACATATTTATAAGCTACCATGCTTGTTGCATACGATCTTATAGGATCTAATGCATCGGAACCTAACTCTCCCCTTTTATTCCGTGATTCTATCGCTCTCGCAGGTTGTCATATCATCGGGCTTCTATGGTGAGTATGTAACCTGTACTTATACTATGCCCCAAGCAATTATTCCATTTGTCGCTCACAGCAATTCCAACTCGACATTTCAGTTCCGTTTACCATATACCCTCTTTCAACTTACCCCGCGCATCATGACTATCTCACCCTTACTTTACCTCTTACTCCTCTCCTAAGTGTTCACTTGGTCTCATTGGCGACGCGTAAATATCTACGAATTACATACTCTTTTTGCGTGATTCGCATTTGTACCCATCCATCCGTATACCTGTATCCATGTCTGTCTTCGCATCCATAGTCATATTCATCTGTATGCCGTATCCATGGTCATATTCGTCTAAGTGTCAATATCCTTCTCAATGACCCTTTCCCTAACGCCCTTACCTCGAAAACGGGGTACCTTTACAATAAGACCCAAGTTAATATCATGAATTATTCTGTGTCTCAGGTCTGCATGCCTTCTTCTTGGGGCTACCGTCACCCACTATATTCACAACATTCTCCGGGGTTATATTTTCATTTGGGCTAAAAGAGTATTCAATCCCGGAAGTCATTAAATCAATATAAGGACAGAGAAACGAGAGTTTCCATTCTGCTGGAAGAGTAATAGTAACTAATCAGTACTCCCTAAACTGATTCCAACTCTCCTCCAGCCATGTCACGCAATCAGAGTGTCGCAATTTTATTCCTCGTTTTGCGCCACTTGGGACCTTATGGGACACAACGTCTAACAGATCGGCCTTATACTTCGCTACAAAATAATCTGAGATTTATAATTTAGAGGGACGATGAGGTGGTATAATGTTAGAGAATTGTGGGTCCAACTCTGCCCGTCACCAGTGTTTTACTATCTTTGCCGACTCACGGCTCTTCTTCTTCCCCCTTCTTCTTGATTTTGCGTGTCCTTATTCTACCGCTTTTAGTCAATACACTCCCGTAGGGTTCATCATTTCAACCTTCACACAGGTGTCCTCTCTATTTTCTTCCCCCCTTTTTAAGGGTTTTACTGGTACCTTAAAATCTCGAATCCACGTACTCCTGGCTACACTACGCCTTACTTATTCCGTCCCCCACAGTCTATGGCTATAACAACTCATACGTGGAGTCGTGGAGTCTTAGCGTACTCGTCTCACAGTCTTATAACCAAGAAATGCACCCGATATAACACTCCGAGCAAAAACGTACGTTACTTAGCTCATCCAGTAGTTATGTGTCTGTATCTGAATCTGCTCCGATTAACAACTTCCTGCCCCGTAGGGATGCTTACATTAATAGTGGGTCTAGCTATCCAAGCCACCCATCTAATGTCACTTGCCCTCTTCTTCGGCGCTCAAAATTTGCTTGTAACGCCATCTTCGTTTCCCTAGGGCTTAGGTCTCTCTTACGCCGCTAATGCGCCCCATGCCTCCTTATTCTCTTACTCTTGTTTTCGCTTGGAACCGATTTCATATCCGCATTGTACCACTATCATTATTAGTTATAACTCTACTTCATCGCTTCATCGTCGTACAGTAGACCCATAACTCATGATCATATTTTCCTCTTCAACTCTTTACCTCATTCACTTCACTCGTTCTAACTTGGTATGCGATATTTGTAGGAGATATGTTCTCCTTTAACTACCACGCTACTATTCTTTAGGCACTCGTACTTCGTACATTTCCTCTTAGAAATCTTATCTCCTCCCACTTAACAATCGATCCTTGACTCTTCGCATGAGGAACCATATTCTTAACTTAGTACCGCTTTGTTCTTTAGGATACAACATCTGTGCCAATCCGTCCATTGCTGCCTAAAACTAATTCTATCCGTCCTGATCATCCACCATCTCGCTCCTATCGCGTTGACCTTCCTCCTACTAATTATCCTACTTTAATTATTTATCCTTACCGTAGTCTCGGCCTTATACGCCCAACTAAAGATATCATCCATGCCCTTAGGCGTCTTCTCGCTATACTTTACATAACAATTCTTGTTACGGCTCATTGTACCCAGATTATATTCCACCCTATAGAGTGGCACTTCTTGATCTCATTTGCAAACCTGCTCATAACATAGGGTAGCCTCATGAAGCAGGCATACTCAACCTGTTATCCTTTTTAGTCAGTCACATTACATTTACCATATGGCTTATTTGCACACGTATTCGCATTAATCATAAAAGGGTGCTAGCAATATACCTGGAGTAATATCAGGGGAAGACTCAGGATCCCGTCGTTCAGCTAACGTCTGGGTATGATGCTGGGATCCTCTTGGACTAGGCATTTTTCGGTCTCTACCAGTGCTTACTAGCCCCTGTGGCCCTGACCTTGGAGGGCGTGTCGATGATGAAGAGCCCGTTACCATTCCCGTAGTCCGAACCTCACTTTTACCACGTAGGGATGGACAATTTCGCTTTAAATGGCCTTGCCTAGCACAGGAATAACAAACATCCGAGCCCCGGCGACACGGTCCCCAATGTTACCTGCGACACTGAATACATCGTGGTACTGGTGACCTCTTCTGACCGGAATCACTCTGAACCCGAGAACGAGAAACTCTGAGACTCTGGGATGACCTTGAATAAGCAGGTCCATCAAATCTGGGTCTGGGAAACTGTGGAGGTGCATCTCTAATCTCACAGTCAGACCCAAAGGAATTAACTCCCTTTCTCCAACCCCTGTCATCGTGACTCGCATTCTGCCACTGAGTATGAGCGGCTACCAATTGAGTCAGTAAAAGAATGACCTGTCTCATCTCTTGGCCCGCGGTATCTTAAGGAACGGGGGGAACTGGAGCTAAGATCGAGGCTTGCCTCTAATTCTTAAAAGTGGGCGAGGTATGGGAAAATCGAAGTGGAGCGTTTATTCTGGGGTTCTCCCCCCTCCATATCCGTAGACGGCTCTTGATCAAGCCCTTCTTCAACCACCATCTTGCCCTTCTGGGCCGTCGTAGCTTTTCCCTTCATTGGTTTTGCTGAAATGACAACACACCGTTAGGGGAGAGATAGTCTTATAACACAGTTCTATCGCACGATCTATTGAGAAGAAAGATAGTCATGTTTCCTAAATGCCCGATAGCCTGCTGTTTATAGATGTGGTGCACAACACACCGATAAACAAAACTCTACTAGACACGGCTCGTAGACACTTCCTAGGATGAACTGCTCTGATACCACTTCTGTGACGACCCGGCTAGGGGCCGCGACGGGTACCCCAGGCTAACCACCGAGCACCGCTCGTACTATCATTTACCTAACCCATTTAACAATCATTCATTTATTTCCGGTTAGATTTAAATAGAGGATTTTCTTTTCATTACAAAAATATAACGCGTTGATACAAAACATATTTCAATATACTTATACACATGCGTACTACCCACGTTGTAGAACCACACAACCCACATTGAGCATCTATGAGCCTCAATTGAGTGGCATACAATTATATACACAAAAGGGACAACCAATTAGCACCTCCGGATGATGGAGTGCTCTTCAGCTCGGCTAGTGACTCCTATCAGTCTAGACCGCTTTCCCGTCTACCTGTGGGCATGAACACAGCATCCAAAGAAAAGGATGTCTGTACGAGCATTATACTGAGTATGTAAGGCATACATCAAGAAATAAAGTAAGAATAAGAAAGTAAAGTAAGTACAAGGAGATAATCGATAACTGCTTGCCTCTTAAGGCGGATCCATGCATGCATACTCATAAAGCATCATATAGTAAATTGTTGCGGATCGCGCAGCCCGATCCATATGTCATCATATGTTACTGCCGAGGAACGTACGGCCCGATCCATAACCCATATATCCCGCGTCCGGGCATATCGCGTCCGGGATGAAATCATGATATGCCAGCTGACCAAGTGGCTATACGTCTATAGCGCCTCACCTTCTCCATTTCCCCTGAAAACATTTTCATATCATATATATATACATAGCATGCTTGAGAGCCCAAGGAAAAGCTGTAAATACGTCGGAGTGACGTAAGGTCAAAAGCCTCTGATTATGTTATGGAGTAATCATCGTCGCTTTGTCTCACCTTGAAGGAACAATTATTATAAGGCGAGACTATCAATGAAGAATAGCATTGAAAGAAAGCATAGAATAAAATCATGAACTTTATAAGGCATCCATTCATATACTTTGGAAGATTTAGAAATAAAGTCACCATCCATGAATAAATTGAGAAATCAGTAAATAGCTCGACGTTCTCATATAGTCCTTGAAATCGTAAACTTGAAACTTTTAAACATCAGATTTGCTCTCATCATGGTCAGCGTAATAATATTCTCATTTTTGACATCATCATTGTTATTGAAAAACATATCCTTCGTCGTTATCATAAGAACTCACATAATCACAACCTTTGGTTTTGGAAAATAGGAGTACTTGGAAAACATTTATGGAATTCAAGAAGGAAATCATGCTTCGGAATCTTAGACTTTTTAACCTTTGATAGCAAGGAAAAGATGGGAGCATTTATGAAATCGTAAGCTAGGGATCATGCCTTTGAAAGAAAGGGAATAGCCTCACATACCTTGGTCGTTTAGCTAAGATATCGTTCACTTGTTCTCTGTCGATATCACGTCGTTACCTTCATAAGAGAATTCGTATCAACATTAGTAAACAAACTACAAGAACGCATCGCTAATTCTAGGAACAGTCGGATAACGCTTCCTTCGCTCCTACCATTTTTCTCATGTTTTATATCAACTCACAACATTCATAATATTTCTAGCAATATCATCATCGACAATCGTCATTTACGTACATTTGGCAAAATCCACCATTTTCCTCCAATTTTCCCTTATTTCTACTTCTAGCTCATCCTTGCGTTTTCATGCATTTAATGCTTGTTTCATGATATAAACATCATTTATAACGTACTTGTATTCACAACGCTTCAATATTCATAGTTCAATTCCACTATCATTCATTTATGTCACTATTCACTCAATGATGACCCATTTCTATGTTCTTCTACATTACAAGTGTATAGGCTTTCCAATACTTCAAACAACATGGAAAAATCTTGAAACTTACCTTGGGTGATGGATGAACAATCCTTAAGATGAAATACTTCAATTAGCCAAAACCCTAGTTCCACCTTCTTGGGAATTTCTTGATTTAGAAGATCCTTTGATGTGTTCTTACACTTATTTTCATGAATTTAGTGGTGATGATCTTGATATTCCCTTTGATTCTCTTGAATTCTTGTGGAGGAAATATTTCGAGAGTTCTAGAATGTCCTTGAGTTGTATGGATGAATAATGAAATGAGTTGAAGTCCAAGTCCCTTTTAATAATCACAAAAACTGATCTTTAATGAATTCTTGTCGGGGTGAAAAGTGGTCGTAAACCACCATATACGGACCGTATTCTGATTTACGGTCCGTCCTCCATGGCCGTATATAACCATTTCAAAGACAAAAAGTTTTTGCTGAGGAACATGGCAGTTTACGACTGAGGTTTACGGTCCGTAAACCAGTTTACGGGCCGTCCTCCAAGTCGTTTTTAACCATTTTCACAAGTTACAGAAAGTTGAGATTTTGGACAAGCTGGAGGACGATTGCACTATACGGTCCGTAAATCACTTTACGGGCCGTATAGTGCCATTTACGACCACCAGACAGAAAACAAATTTCCGCGACTTTCTTATTTTCCAAAACTTCATAATTAGCCAGTCCCGCCTTAACAAACACCATACACTCAAACTTTTCATCATTCCACTCATCATACAAGTATGGACAAATTTCCGAGGTGTAACATTCTTCCCCCCTTTTGGAACATTCGTCCTCGAATGTTAAATCAGCGGGGATTCTAAGAAAATTTTCCGGAGTTTCCTTTGTACTTTGGACACTACTTTTTCCATTACAATAACCCACAACATCTTCGCTTCATAGGTCCATATCACAAAATTAACACATTTATGGCCACACACGACCAAAAACATAAAATTAAAACATACATACCATCATGGACTTTTCCTGGAGATTCGACTAGGTGCGGATACTTGGCTTCCCTAGTATTTCTTCCCGATTATTAGTTTTGCCACCAAACTCTGATTTAAGCCACCTCCTTATTTCGAAGTACTCGCACTTACCTATCTAATGTGGCAAAGGGTACTTTCTCACACATCAACTTTCTTGTCATTTGAGCATCATTTTATTGACATGCTCCTAGTGGGAGTTCTAACATATTTATAAGCTACCATGCTTGTTGCATACGATCTTATAGGATCTAATGCATCGGAACCTAACTCTCCCCTTTTATTCCGTGATTCTATCGCTCTCGCAGGTTGTCATATCATCGGGCTTCTATGGTGAGTATGTAACCTGTACTTATACTATGCCCCAAGCAATTATTCCATTTGTCGCTCACAGCAATTCCAACTCGACATTTCAGTTCCGTTTACCATATACCCTCTTTCAACTTACCCCGCGCATCATGACTATCTCACCCTTACTTTACCTCTTACTCCTCTCCTAAGTGTTCACTTGGTCTCATTGGCGACGCGTAAATATCTACGAATTACATACTCTTTTTGCGTGATTCGCATTTGTACCCATCCATCCGTATACCTGTATCCATGTCTGTCTTCGCATCCATAGTCATATTCATCTGTATGCCGTATCCATGGTCATATTCGTCTAAGTGTCAATATCCTTCTCAATGACCCTTTCCCTAACGCCCTTACCTCGAAAACGGGGTACCTTTACAATAAGACCCAAGTTAATATCATGAATTATTCTGTGTCTCAGGTCTGCATGCCTTCTTCTTGGGGCTACCGTCACCCACTATATTCACAACATTCTCCGGGGTTATATTTTCATTTGGGCTAAAAGAGTATTCAATCCCGGAAGTCATTAAATCAATATAAGGACAGAGAAACGAGAGTTTCCATTCTGCTGGAAGAGTAATAGTAACTAATCAGTACTCCCTAAACTGATTCCAACTCTCCTCCAGCCATGTCACGCAATCAGAGTGTCGCAATTTTATTCCTCGTTTTGCGCCACTTGGGACCTTATGGGACACAACGTCTAACAGATCGGCCTTATACTTCGCTACAAAATAATCTGAGATTTATAATTTAGAGGGACGATGAGGTGGTATAATGTTAGAGAATTGTGGGTCCAACTCTGCCCGTCACCAGTGTTTTACTATCTTTGCCGACTCACGGCTCTTCTTCTTCCCCCTTCTTCTTGATTTTGCGTGTCCTTATTCTACCGCTTTTAGTCAATACACTCCCGTAGGGTTCATCATTTCAACCTTCACACAGGTGTCCTCTCTATTTTCTTCCCCCCTTTTTAAGGGTTTTACTGGTACCTTAAAATCTCGAATCCACGTACTCCTGGCTACACTACGCCTTACTTATTCCGTCCCCCACAGTCTATGGCTATAACAACTCATACGTGGAGTCGTGGAGTCTTAGCGTACTCGTCTCACAGTCTTATAACCAAGAAATGCACCCGATATAACACTCCGAGCAAAAACGTACGTTACTTAGCTCATCCAGTAGTTATGTGTCTGTATCTGAATCTGCTCCGATTAACAACTTCCTGCCCCGTAGGGATGCTTACATTAATAGTGGGTCTAGCTATCCAAGCCACCCATCTAATGTCACTTGCCCTCTTCTTCGGCGCTCAAAATTTGCTTGTAACGCCATCTTCGTTTCCCTAGGGCTTAGGTCTCTCTTACGCCGCTAATGCGCCCCATGCCTCCTTATTCTCTTACTCTTGTTTTCGCTTGGAACCGATTTCATATCCGCATTGTACCACTATCATTATTAGTTATAACTCTACTTCATCGCTTCATCGTCGTACAGTAGACCCATAACTCATGATCATATTTTCCTCTTCAACTCTTTACCTCATTCACTTCACTCGTTCTAACTTGGTATGCGATATTTGTAGGAGATATGTTCTCCTTTAACTACCACGCTACTATTCTTTAGGCACTCGTACTTCGTACATTTCCTCTTAGAAATCTTATCTCCTCCCACTTAACAATCGATCCTTGACTCTTCGCATGAGGAACCATATTCTTAACTTAGTACCGCTTTGTTCTTTAGGATACAACATCTGTGCCAATCCGTCCATTGCTGCCTAAAACTAATTCTATCCGTCCTGATCATCCACCATCTCGCTCCTATCGCGTTGACCTTCCTCCTACTAATTATCCTACTTTAATTATTTATCCTTACCGTAGTCTCGGCCTTATACGCCCAACTAAAGATATCATCCATGCCCTTAGGCGTCTTCTCGCTATACTTTACATAACAATTCTTGTTACGGCTCATTGTACCCAGATTATATTCCACCCTATAGAGTGGCACTTCTTGATCTCATTTGCAAACCTGCTCATAACATAGGGTAGCCTCATGAAGCAGGCATACTCAACCTGTTATCCTTTTTAGTCAGTCACATTACATTTACCATATGGCTTATTTGCACACGTATTCGCATTAATCATAAAAGGGTGCTAGCAATATACCTGGAGTAATATCAGGGGAAGACTCAGGATCCCGTCGTTCAGCTAACGTCTGGGTATGATGCTGGGATCCTCTTGGACTAGGCATTTTTCGGTCTCTACCACTGCTTACTAGCCCCTGTGGCCCTGACCTTGGAGGGCGTGTCGATGATGAAGAGCCCGTTACCATTCCCGTAGTCCGAACCTCACTTTTACCACGTAGGGATGGACAATTTCGCTTTAAATGGCCTTGCCTAGCACAGGAATAACAAACATCCGAGCCCCGGCGACACGGTCCCCAATGTTACCTGCGACACTGAATACATCGTGGTACTGGTGACCTCTTCTGACCGGAATCACTCTGAACCCGAGAACGAGAAACTCTGAGACTCTGGGATGACCTTGAATAAGCAGGTCCATCAAATCTGGGTCTGGGAAACTGTGGAGGTGCATCTCTAATCTCACAGTCAGACCCAAAGGAATTAACTCCCTTTCTCCAACCCCTGTCATCGTGACTCGCATTCTGCCACTGAGTATGAGCGGCTACCAATTGAGTCAGTAAAAGAATGACCTGTCTCATCTCTTGGCCCGCGGTATCTTAAGGAACGGGGGGAACTGGAGCTAAGATCGAGGCTTGCCTCTAATTCTTAAAAGTGGGCGAGGTATGGGAAAATCGAAGTGGAGCGTTTATTCTGGGGTTCTCCCCCCTCCATATCCGTAGACGGCTCTTGATCAAGCCCTTCTTCAACCACCATCTTGCCCTTCTGGGCCGTCGTAGCTTTTCCCTTCATTGGTTTTGCTGAAATGACAACACACCGTTAGGGGAGAGATAGTCTTATAACACAGTTCTATCGCACGATCTATTGAGAAGAAAGATAGTCATGTTTCCTAAATGCCCGATAGCCTGCTGTTTATAGATGTGGTGCACAACACACCGATAAACAAAACTCTACTAGACACGGCTCGTAGACACTTCCTAGGATGAACTGCTCTGATACCACTTCTGTGACGACCCGGCTAGGGGCCGCGACGGGTACCCCAGGCTAACCACCGAGCACCGCTCGTACTATCATTTACCTAACCCATTTAACAATCATTCATTTATTTCCGGTTAGATTTAAATAGAGGATTTTCTTTTCATTACAAAAATATAACGCGTTGATACAAAACATATTTCAATATACTTATACACATGCGTACTACCCACGTTGTAGAACCACACAACCCACATTGAGCATCTATGAGCCTCAATTGAGTGGCATACAATTATATACACAAAAGGGACAACCAATTAGCACCTCCGGATGATGGAGTGCTCTTCAGCTCGGCTAGTGACTCCTATCAGTCTAGACCGCTTTCCCGTCTACCTGTGGGCATGAACACAGCATCCAAAGAAAAGGATGTCTGTACGAGCATTATACTGAGTATGTAAGGCATACATCAAGAAATAAAGTAAGAATAAGAAAGTAAAGTAAGTACAAGGAGATAATCGATAACTGCTTGCCTCTTAAGGCGGATCCATGCATGCATACTCATAAAGCATCATATAGTAAATTGTTGCGGATCGCGCAGCCCGATCCATATGTCATCATATGTTACTGCCGAGGAACGTACGGCCCGATCCATAACCCATATATCCCGCGTCCGGGCATATCGCGTCCGGGATGAAATCATGATATGCCAGCTGACCAAGTGGCTATACGTCTATAGCGCCTCACCTTCTCCATTTCCCCTGAAAACATTTTCATATCATATATATATACATAGCATGCTTGAGAGCCCAAGGAAAAGCTGTAAATACGTCGGAGTGACGTAAGGTCAAAAGCCTCTGATTATGTTATGGAGTAATCATCGTCGCTTTGTCTCACCTTGAAGGAACAATTATTATAAGGCGAGACTATCAATGAAGAATAGCATTGAAAGAAAGCATAGAATAAAATCATGAACTTTATAAGGCATCCATTCATATACTTTGGAAGATTTAGAAATAAAGTCACCATCCATGAATAAATTGAGAAATCAGTAAATAGCTCGACGTTCTCATATAGTCCTTGAAATCGTAAACTTGAAACTTTTAAACATCAGATTTGCTCTCATCATGGTCAGCGTAATAATATTCTCATTTTTGACATCATCATTGTTATTGAAAAACATATCCTTCGTCGTTATCATAAGAACTCACATAATCACAACCTTTGGTTTTGGAAAATAGGAGTACTTGGAAAACATTTATGGAATTCAAGAAGGAAATCATGCTTCGGAATCTTAGACTTTTTAACCTTTGATAGCAAGGAAAAGATGGGAGCATTTATGAAATCGTAAGCTAGGGATCATGCCTTTGAAAGAAAGGGAATAGCCTCACATACCTTGGTCGTTTAGCTAAGATATCGTTCACTTGTTCTCTGTCGATATCACGTCGTTACCTTCATAAGAGAATTCGTATCAACATTAGTAAACAAACTACAAGAACGCATCGCTAATTCTAGGAACAGTCGGATAACGCTTCCTTCGCTCCTACCATTTTTCTCATGTTTTATATCAACTCCCAACATTCATAATATTTCTAGCAATATCATCATCGACAATCGTCATTTACGTACATTTGGCAAAATCCACCATTTTCCTCCAATTTTCCCTTATTTCTACTTCTAGCTCATCCTTGCGTTTTCATGCATTTAATGCTTGTTTCATGATATAAACATCATTTATAACGTACTTGTATTCACAACGCTTCAATATTCATAGTTCAATTCCACTATCATTCATTTATGTCACTATTCACTCAATGATGACCCATTTCTATGTTCTTCTACATTACAAGTGTATAGGCTTTCCAATACTTCAAACAACATGGAACAATCTTGAAACTTACCTTGGGTGATGGATGAACAATCCTTAAGATGAAATACTTCAATTAGCCAAAACCCTAGTTCCACCTTCTTGGGAATTTCTTGATTTAGAAGATCCTTTGATGTGTTCTTACACTTATTTTCATGAATTTAGTGGTGATGATCTTGATATTCCCTTTGATTCTCTTGAATTCTTGTGGAGGAAATATTTCGAGAGTTCTAGAATGTCCTTGAGTTGTATGGATGAATAATGAAATGAGTTGAAGTCCAAGTCCCTTTTAATAATCACAAAAACTGATCTTTAATGAATTCTTGTCGGGGTGAAAAGTGGTCGTAAACCACCATATACGGACCGTATTCTGATTTACGGTCCGTCCTCCATGGCCGTATATAACCATTTCAAAGACAAAAAGTTTTTGCTGAGGAACATGGCAGTTTACGACTGAGGTTTACGGTCCGTAAACCAGTTTACGGGCCGTCCTCCAAGTCGTTTTTAACCATTTTCACAAGTTACAGAAAGTTGAGATTTTGGACAAGCTGGAGGACGATTGCACTATACGGTCCGTAAATCACTTTACGGGCCGTATAGTGCCATTTACGACCACCAGACAGAAAACAAATTTCCGCGACTTTCTTATTTTCCAAAACTTCATAATTAGCCAGTCCCGCCTTAACAAACACCATACACTCAAACTTTTCATCATTCCACTCATCATACAAGTATGGACAAATTTCCGAGGTGTAACATTCTTCCCCCCTTTTGGAACATTCGTCCTCGAATGTTAAATCAGCGGGGATTCTAAGAAAATTTTCCGGAGTTTCCTTTGTAATTTGGACACTACTTTTTCCATTACAATAACCCACAATATCTTCGCTTCATAGGTCCATATCACAAAATTAACACATTTATGGCCACACACGACCAAAAACATAAAATTAAAACATACATACCATCATGGACTTTTCCTGGAGATTCGACTAGGTGCGGATACTTGGCTTCCCTAGTATTTCTTCCCGATTATTAGTTTTGCCACCAAACTCTGATTTAAGCCACCTCCTTATTTCGAAGTACTCGCACTTACCTATCTAATGTGGCAAAGGGTACTTTCTCACACATCAACTTTCTTGTCATTTGAGCATCATTTTATTGACATGCTCCTAGTGGGAGTTCTAACATATTTATAAGCTACCATGCTTGTTGCATACGATCTTATAGGATCTAATGCATCGGAACCTAACTCTCCCCTTTTATTCCGTGATTCTATCGCTCTCGCAGGTTGTCATATCCTCGGGCTTCTATGGTGAGTATGTAACCTGTAGTTATACTATGCCCCAAGCAATTATTCCATTTGTCTCTCACAGCAATTCCAACTCGACATTGCAGTTCCGTTTACCATATACCCTCTTTCAACTTACCCCGGGCATCATGGCTCTCTCACCCTTACTTTACCTCGTACTCCTCTCCTAAGTGTTCACTTGGTCTCATTGGCGACGCGTAAATATCTACGAATTACATACTCTTTTTGTGCGATTCGCATTTGTACCCATCCATCCTTATACCTGTATCCATGTCTGTCTTCGCATCCATAGTCATATTTATCTGTATGCCGTATCCATGGTCATATTCATCTAAGTGTCAATATCCTTCTCAATGACCCCTTCGCTAACGCCCTTACCTCGAGAACGGGGTAACTTCACAATAAGACCCATGTTAATATCATGAATTATTCTGTGTCTCAGGCCTGCATGCCTTTTTCTTGGGGCTACCGTCACCCACTATATTCACAACATTCTCCGGGGTTATATTTTCATTTGGGCTAAAAGAGTATTCAATCCCGGAAGTCATTAAATCAATATAAGGACAGAGAAACGAGAGTTTCCATTCTGCTGGGAGAGTAATAGTAACTAATCAGTACTCCCTAAACTGATTCCAACTCTCCTCCAGCCATGTCACGCAATCAGAGTTTCGCAATTTTATTCCTCGTTTTGCGCCACTTGGGACCTTATGGGACACAACGTCTCACAGATCGGCCTTATATTTCGCTACAAAATAATCTGAGATTTATAATTTAGAGGGACGATGAGGTGGTATAATCTTAGAGAATTGTGGGTCCACCTCTGCCCGTCACCAGTGTTTTACTATCTTTGCCGACTCACGGCTCTTCTTCTTCCCTCTTCTTTTTGCTTTTGCGTGTCCTTATTCTATCGCTTTTAGTCAATACACTCCCGTAGGGTTCATCATTTCAACCTTCACACTGATGTCCTCTCTATTTTCTTCCCCCCTTTTTAAGGGTTTTACTCGTACCTTAAAATCTCGAATCCACGTACTCCTGGCTACACTACGCCTTACTTATTCCGTCCCCCACAGTCTATGGCTATAACAATTCATACGTGGAGTCGTGGAGTCTTAGCGTACTCGCCTTACAGTCTTATAACCAAGAAATGCACCCGATATAACACTCCGAGCAAAAACGTACGTTACTTAGCTCATCCAGTAGTTATGTGTCTGTATCTGAATCTGCTCCGATTAACAACTTCCTGCCCCATAGGGATGCTTACATTAATAGTGGTTCTAGCTATCCAAGCCACCCATCTAATGTCACTTGCCCTCTTCTTCGGCGCTCAAAATTTGCTTGTAAGGCCATCTTCGTTTCCCTAGGTCTTAGGTCTCTCTTACGCCGCTAATGCGCCCCATGCCTCCTTATTCTCTTACTCTTGTTTTCTCTTGGAACCGATTTCAAATCCGCATTGTACCACTATCATTATTAGTTTTAACTCTACTTCATCGCTTCATCGTCATACAGTAGACCCATAACTCATGATCATCTTTTCCTCTTCAACGCTTTACCTCATTCACTTCACTCGTTCTAACTTGGTATGGGATATTTGTAGGAGATATGTTCTCCTTTAACTACCACGCCACTATTCTTAGGGCACTCGTACTTCGTAAATTTTCTCTTAGCAATCTTATCTCCTCCCACTTAATAATCGATCCTTGACTCTTCGCATGAGGAACCATATTCTTATCTTTGTACCGCTTTGTTCTTTAGGATACACCACCTGTGTCAATCCGTCCCTTGCTACCTAAAACTAATTCTATCAGTCCTGATCATCCACCATCTCACTCCTATCGCGTTGACCTTCCTCCTACTAATTATCCTACTTTCATTATTTATTCTTACCGTAGTCTCGGCCTTATACGCCCAACTAAAGATATCATCCATGCCCTTAGGCGTCTTCTCGCTATAGTTTACATAAGAATTCTTGTTACGGCTCATTGTACCCAGATCATAATCCACCCTATAGAGTGACACTTCTTGATCTCGTTTGTAAACCTGCTCATAACATAGGGTAGCCTCATGAAGCAGGCATACTCAACCTGTTATCCTTTTTAGTCAGTCACATTACATTTACCATATGGCTTATTTGCACACGTATTCGCATTAATCATAAAAGGGTGCTAGTAATATACCTGGAGTAATATCAGGGGAAGACTCAGGATCCCGTCGTTCAGCTAACGCCTGGGTATGATGCTCTGATCCGCTTGGACTAGTCTTTCTTCGGTCTCTACCACTGCTTAGTAGCCCCTATGGCCCTGACCTTGGAGGGCGTGTCGATGATGAAGAGCCTGTTACCATTCCCGTAGTCCGAACCTCACTTTTACCACGTAGCGATGGACAATTTTGCTATAAATGGCCTGGCCTAGCACAGGCATAACAAACATCCGAGCCCCGGCGACACAGTCCCCAATGTTACCTGCGACACTGAATACATCGTGGTACTGGTGACCTCTTCTGACCGGAATCACTCTGAACCCGAGAACGAGAAACTCTGAGACTCTGGGATGACCTTGAATAAGCAGGTCCATCAAATCTGGGTCTGGGAAATTGTGGAGGTGCATCTTTAATCTCACAGTCAGACCCAAAGGAATTAACTCCCTTTCTCCAACCCCTATCATCGTGACTCGCATTCTGCCGCTGAGTATGAGCGGCTACCAATTGAGTCAGTAAAAGAATGACCTGTCTCATCTCTTGGCTAAATGCCCGGTAGCCTCATGTTTATAGATGTGTTGCACAACACACCGATAAACAAGACTCTACTAGACATGGCTCGTAGATACTTCCTAGGACGAACTGCTCTGATACCACTTCTGTCACAACCCGGCTAGGGTACCCGTGGCTAACCACCGAGCACCGCTCGTACTATCATTTACCTAAACCATTTAACAATCATTCGTCTATTTCCGGTTAGCTTTAAATAGAGGATTTTCTTTTCATTACAAAAATATAACGCGTTGATACAAAACATATTTCAACATACTTATACACATGCGTACTACCCACGTTGTGGAACCACACAACCCACATTGAGCATCTATGAGCCTCTATTGAGTGGCATACAATTATATACACAAAAGGGACAACCAATTAGCACCTCCGGATGATGGAGTGCTCTTCAGCTCGGCTAGTGACTCCTATCAGTCTGGACCGCTTTCCCGTCTACCTGTGGGCATGAACACAGCATCCAAAGAAAAGGAAGTCAGTACGAGCATTGTACTGAGTATGTAAGGCATACATCAATAAAATAAAGTAAGAATAAGAAAGTAAAGTAAGTACAAGGAGATAATCGATAACTGCTTGCCTCTTAAGGCAGATCCATGCATGCATACTCATAAAGCATCATATAGTAAATTGCTGCGGAACGCGCAGCTCGATCCATATGTCATCATATGTTAGTGCCGAGGAACGTACGGCCCGATCCATAAATATAATAAGTTAGTGCCGAGGAACGTACGGCCCGATCCATAACCCATATATCCCGCGTCCGGGCATCCCGCGTCCGGGATGAAATCATGATATGCCAGCTGACCAGGTGGCTATGCGTCTATAGCGCCTCACCTTCCCCATTTCCCCTGAAAACATTTTCATATCATATATATATACATAGCATGCTTGAGAGCCCAAGGAAAAGCTGTAAATACGTCGGAGTGACGTAAGGTCGAAAGCCTCCGATTATGTTATGGAGTAATCATCGTCGCTTTGTCTCACCTTGAAGGAACAATTATTATAAGGCGAGACTATCAATGAAGAATAGCATTAAAAGAAAGCATAGAATAAAATCATGAACTTCATAAGGCATCGATTCATATACTTTGGAAGATTTAGAAATAAAGTCACCATCCATGAATAAATTGAGAAATCAGTAAATAGCTCGATGTTCTCATATAGTCCTTGAAATCGTAAATTTGAAACTTTTAAACATCAGATTTGCTCTCGTCATGGTCAGCGTAATAATATTCTCATTTTTGACATCATCATTGTTATTGAAAAACATATCCTTCGTCGTTATCATAAGAACTCACATAATCACAACCTTTGGTTTTGATAAATAGGAGTACTGGAAAACATTTATGGAATATCAAGAAGGAAATCATGCTTCGAAATCTTAGACTTTTTAACCTTTGATAGCAAGGAAAAGATGGGAGCATTTATGAAATCGTAAGCTAGGGATCATGCCTTTTAAATAAAGGGAATAGCCTCACATACCTTGGTCGTTTAGCTAAGATATCGTTCACTTGTTCTCCGTCGATATCACGTCGTTACCTTCATAAGAGTATTCGTATCAACATTAGTAAACTAACTACAAGAACGTATCGCTAATTCTAGGAACAGTCGGATAACGCTTCCTTCGCTCATACCATTTTTCTCATGTTTTATATAAACTCCCAACATTAATAATATTACTAGCAATATCATCATCGACAATCGTCATTTACGTACATTTGGCAAAATCCACCATTTTTCTTCAATTTTCCCTTATTTCTAGTTCTAGCTCATCCTTGCGTTTTCATGCATTTAATGCTTGGTTCATGATATAAACATCATTTATAACGTACTTGTATTCACAACACTTCAATATTCATAGTTCAATTCCACTATCATTCATTTATGTCACTATTCACTCAATGATGACCCATTTCTATGTTCTTCTACATTTCAAGTCTCTAGGCTTTCCAATACTTCAAACAACATGGAAAAATCATGAAACTTACCTTGGGTGATGGTTGAACAATTCTTAAATTGAAATACTTCAATTAGCCAAAACCCTAGTTCCACCTTCTTGGGAATTTCTTGATTTAGAAGATCCTTTGATGTGTTCTTACACTTATTTTCATGAATTTAGTGGTGATGATCTTGATATTCCCTTTGATTCTCTTGAATTCTTGTGGATGAAATATTTTGAGAGTTCTAGAATGTCCTTGAGTTGTATGGATGAATAATGAAATGAGTTGAAGTCCAAGTCCCTTTTAATAATCACAAAAATTGATCTTTAATGAATTCTTGTCGGGATAAACAGTGGTCGTAAACCACCATATACAGACCGTATTTTGATTTACGGTCCGTCCTCCATGGCCATATTTAACCATTTCAAAGATAGAAAGTTTTGGCTGAGGAACATGGTAGTTTACGACTGAGGTTTACGGTCCGTAAACCAGTTTACGGGCCGTCCTCCAAGTCATTTTTAACCATTTTCACAATTTACAGAAAGTTGAGATTTTGGACAAGCTGGAGGACGATTGCACTATACGGTCCGTAAATCACTTTACGGGCCGTATAGTGCCATATACGACCACTGGACAGAAAAATTTTCCGCGACTTTGTTATTTTCCAAAACTTCATATTTAGCCATTCCCTCCTTAACAAACACCATACACTCAAACTTTTCATCATTCCACTCATCATACAAGTATGGAGATATTTCCAATGTGTAACACCTCTCCTCATTACATGCCCAAACTGGATTACTCCTTTCTTTCTCTATTTTTTAATGTTGTAAACCTCCAAACTTATAGACCATGGCATAGCCCATTCACTTTCCACTATCTTCACTAAGCTCAAAGAATCAGACTCAACATAAAAAGGAAATAGGTGGTTAGTTACACAATAAACCAAACCATCATACATTGCCTTTGCTTCTGCAATTAGACAGCTTGTATCTCTCACTCTCCTTGTGCTGGCATATATAAAATCTCCAAGACTGTCTCTAACACAAAAGGCTACTGAGCAGGGGTCAAGATTTCCTTTAGATGCTCCATCACTATTACAGTTATACCAACCCTGTGGGGGACTAGACCAGTGAACCAATATATAACTGATCTGTCACTTATAACTCTCTAAGTACTTAACCAGATGAGGCCAAGAGCCTGGAACATCTTTCATCCAGGGATATTTGAGTTTTGCCAGTTGCACAAAATTCATGTTGATATCATATAGTACTTTAGACATGGACATTGTCCCGCCATGCACTACTGTATTCCTTCTCTTCCAAAGCTACCATAGTATGATAGCTGGTGCTGCCTGATATAGAATTTTCAACTTAGTTGAACATTTGGCATCCCACCATTTTTTCACTGCCTGTTTCACCTGCATAAAAGGTCCTTGAATACCAGCTGCATCTGTGAAAACTTTCCACACTGCTGCTGCATAGTCTCTTGTTAGGAATATATGTTCCAAAGTTTCTTGTTGTGGTTGTGAGCAACACCTACAAATAGAAACTATGGATATCCCCATTTTTGTAAGAACATCATCCACTGGCAGCTTCTGTTTCCATACTCTCCCCAAAAGAAATGCAATCTTGAACTGCAACCCTTTGGTCCACATCTGATGATAAAACTAGCTTACCTTCTTTTTTTTCCTGATCTTTTCCCAAGCACTTGAAACTGTGAATTTACCATTTGTATTATGCATCCACCAGGCCTTGTCTATAGATTGATCAACTGCATCTCTACTGAAACTATGTGTGATATGTTCTACTAAATCCTCTAGCATAGTTTGTTGAAGCTTAGGGAGATTCACTGTCCATTTATCATCATGTCTTCCACATCCTGAATAGTCTCATCAATAGGAAAATTTGTTGGCATCAAATCAGCTATAGGACCTAGTTTTGTCCAATTATCATACCAGAAGTTAGCTGAGCCATTTCTTGTCTCCCACCATATATCCTTTTCAATCACATCTCTAGCTTCTAACATTTTTTTCCATAAGTGTAAGCCTCCTCTCCACTGCACTAGAGTTGGAATTTGTCTCTTACAATACTTATTCCATATATAGATGGACCACAATGTGCATGTGGTTATAAACCTCCACTATAACTTAGCAAAAAGAGCACCAGAAATGTCAAATAAGGATCTAAACCCCAGGCCTCCTTCATTTTTTGGAACACACTTTTAATCAAGCTGACCTATCAGAGCAGTTCGTCCTAGGGGTTGTCTGCAAAGTCGTGTCCAGTAGAGTCTTGTTTATGGTGTGTTGCGCGCCACATTTATAAACAGGAGGCTACAGGGCATTTAGGATGGTTACCCTTCTTTCATATCTAAGATCGTGTGATAGAGTCAAGTCATAGGAAATGAGATTCCTTATACTAACCTTTGATCTCAGCAGAAGCACAGTATCGACGGGAGAAAGTGAGTGATGATATGGGAAGTCACAGAGGTAAGTCACTTCGTTGAGGCTACGTTATCAGAATATATATATATATATATATATATATATATATATGATAATGGATCAGTTGACATAGAGGTAAGTCAGTGTAAGTCCAAGTAGAGGAATTGATTAAATGTATCTCTTGATGATGAGTTCAGTCATAAGTTTGTGAACTAGACAATTGAATGAATCAGTACAAAGGTAAGCAATGGCACGAATGATATGTGTCGGGTAAGGTAAGAATATTGCATGTATGATTGAGATGTAAAGATGAAGAATGAAAAGGGAAGGTAAACAAGAAGATATAAAAGGGTAGATCGCTAAAGGATCAGGAACATCTCGTGGTGTGATATATGAGGTAAGTTTTGATATCTTTGTTCTTTTACCGGAAATTGGGAGCCCTGGGTGGCTAGGATATGTCGTCTATATATATGCCCTGCGAGGCATTGCTGGTATTTGCTGCATGCAGGTTTTGGATAGTAAGAATTATAAAGGAGACTCTGCTAGAATTTTTCAAAATCAGGTCATTTGGTTAGGTACACCTAATAGGAAGAAGCGTGAAAAGGAAATATCGTAAATAGACAATAAGTGGGATGTGTTGCTTTAGAGGAATTATGGATTTGGCATGGCTTGAAGAATGATCTGTGAGGAAGGTGAGTTATACAAAGAGAAGGTTATTATGAAAAATTCAAAGATATTAAAGTATCGAAAGGATTACGGGATTAGTTATACATTTAAGTCAAGTTAAAAAGTATTACCGCATATAGATACAGCCTAATCTTGACATATTATAGATGTCGAAGCTATAGAGATAGTTGTATACAAGTTAGATTGAGGGGAATAGTACGGTTGCGTTAATAAGGCGATATAACATGAAGGGACTACGCGAGGAGTTGAGGCCAAAGGTAGGATGATAAGCGAAGGACATACGCCTATGATATTACAGATGAATTGAGGGAAAGTGCAAGGCAACTCAAGTTAGAATGTTAAGGAATGATAAGAGTGAAGGGACATAAGGCAAGCTATGAAAGTATCATTGAGTTAAGCTAAATAGAACATAACGAAATTGAGATCCAAAGAAGACCGAGGACAGAATTAGAGTGCAAAAGGAAAGGAAGCATTAAAAGATAACCATAAGGTAAAGGAAAGAGGAAGGTTAGGATGATTACACGGAATGATATTTATGGTAAAGTGAAATACCAGCGAAAATTGGGAAGATTGGTAGTACTAAAATATGATTTAAAAAGAGAGGGTTAACTCTAATGGAGTGTGACACTGAAGTATCGATTGGGATGGATAACCACAAGTGAAATACGACGAGTCTATTAGTAAAATGAAGTAACGGCATGACAGAGACAGGGGCATAGAATACGAAGGTTTGTAACGAATGTGAATAACTTGGTAAGACAACTTATTTGGTAAGTGTAATAGAGTCAATCAGAAAGAGTTACAGGTTAAGTATGCTTACTCCACGAGGTTTATTCTATTTTATAAGCAGTGTTACGAATGAGATGAAGAAGTGGTACTCTATAGAATTGATTATGATTGGGATATAATGAGAACATAGCAAGAACTGTAATACAAAGTAAGTAAAGTATAGCGAGGAAACGACTAGAGAGGTGGCATGTTCTATGTGAATAGAGAGTGAATGCAAGTGTGAAACCAATAAGCGAGCCATGAAGCAGTGGATAAGAAAGCTTATAAGACCTTGTTAGGGAAAGTTCAGCATAGAGGTTTCGCAATGATAGGACTGATAGCAAGCATGAGGAAAGAGGAAGTCAACTCGAAAAAGAAATCAGAGAAAGGTGATATAGCAAAGTAGTGACGGAGAATCGAGATCACAAATGACATTTTGGCTGGATGTAAAATACTAAGACTACGGAAAGATGAATGACTAAATAGAACGATTGTTAGGAAAAAGATCAGCATAATAAGGATGAGATGGAATGAGTAGGATAAGTATTGGAAGCGAAGAATGGATTGTATAGAAGTAATATATTTTGAAGGACAAAGCCGGACTAAGTTAAGAATAGGTTTCCTTGTGCGAGGAATAAAGGATTAATTATAAAATAGAGTAAGTATGGGTATAGAAAGAAAAGGAAACATGTGAAGTACACTAGCTTAAGAAGTAGTCGTATTATGAGGAAAAAAAGATGTGTCTCCTACGGATACCCTATACTAAGACAGAACAAATAAAGTACATAAAGGAATAAGCTGGAAAGAAAAATGTGGCTATGAGTTACGAGTTCACCACATGACGATAAAGCGATAAAGTAAGGATATCACTAATAACAAGTAAAGATATGATTATGATTGTCTTTGAAATCAATGCTGAGTACAACACAAGAATAAAAGAGCAGGACGAAACTGACCAAATTATAGTATAAGTATATGGTAATCAAACAAAAATTCAATGAGGATATTGAGGATCGGCTCACTACAACATTCGAGGACGAATGTTTTTAAGAGGGGAGGATGTTACACCCCGTATCTTCGAAGAATCACTTATCAAATTTGAAACATAAGTACATTGAGTTATGGTTAAGTAAAACCACCTTGGAATATAAGGAGCAAGCATTATTAAGTATATTTAATGAGGAAGGATGTATATAAGGTATACCAGAAGGTTTTATAAGGAAATGAGTGGAAGAAATCGAGTAGTACGACTTTGGAAAAAAGGATGGGTAATGTTTTCTGTGAAAATTTTGGTCCAACTTGGTGGACGAATATCTCTTAGCATATTTTTATAGCCCGTATCTTGTACATTTGGAAATCCCAAAGTCGTTGTGGGAAGTTAAGGACGAGATCATTTTCAAAAGTTATTTTAATAGATGAGTTGGTTATAAATATTATTTATGAATATTATTGCATGGAAATATTGAGAAGGGTTAAGGGTAAAAAGGGGAATTCGCAAAGTGGTCAATGGAAATAATGTGGAAGCTTAGGGGCAAAATGGTAATTTTACAAAGTTCAAGGAAAAAAAATCCATGAAGGAGCCATGTTAGCCGTGCATTATATGCCTTTATTTTAAGTATTGGGGGCTATTTGTAAATTCTAAAAATGTGGGGGTCAAAGCTTCTTCAAGAAGACAATTAGTCTTCTTTGACTAAGCTTAAGGAAAAATCAAGAAAATGGGAGAATTTTCTAGAGAGGGGCATGTGCCCCTCACATGATTGGACACATATATATATGTTGTCTTCTAATTCAAGACAAGTTCATGAAACTTCAAGAAAGAAAAATAAATGGAGAGCAAAGAGAAGGGCAAATTCGGCCAAGCCATGGAAATTCAAGCCATAGAAATATTGCTCCAAAAATTATTTCTTGTGGTATCTCCACCAATTCAAGGGTCCTCTACAACGTGGCATAATTGTTTCGGAAGATAAGTCATTCGTTTCGTCGTTCCCGCATCCGAGGCAAGTTGAGAAGTTGAAGAAGAAATGTGAGTTTTAACCTTGTTTTATGTGTTATGAAGGGTTTATATGTGTTGTAGTATGCTAAGATGGAAGAAAGCCATGATAGAAATCAAGTTGAAGTTGAGGCCGTGTAAGCGGTGTTGGGCCGTGTGTGTATGTTGTGATGAAAGTTATGAATTAATGTTAATTAGTATGTTTTGAATATTGTAGTGTGAGGAAAAGAATGAAAATCATCCTTAGGTGTGTGTTGAAAAATGAACAAATTGTCGTTAGCATTTTAGTTGCCGTCGTTATGGATTCTATGATGAGAAGTGTAAGTTTAATGACTCAAAATAATGTTATGTTGGTTGTGGGATGATTTGGAAATTTATGTGAATTTTATGTAATTTTTGTATTTAGGAGAATTGTATTGTTAAGGTGTGGGGTAATGGTGTAAGTTATGAATTTGGAAGAGAAGAATGTGTTTGGTGCAGTTCTCGGGTTTGGAGGCAATTTCGGGTGAGTCGGAGCCTTGTTTGAGTTGTGTGAAATATTGTGTGAATTGAATTGGATATTGAAGTTGAAATATAAATGTTGGTATTGTTATTGATAATTTGGCCGGGTTGAATTCCCGGAATGTTGACAATTGGCCGAGTTGAATTCTCGGGTGTGCTGTTGTTGATTTGGGGCCGAGCCATATTCTCGGGGTTGGTATATTTACAGGGGAGGTGCTGCCAAAATTCCGGCAGAATATATGTGAATGTGTTTGAAAGGTCAAGGCAAGTATATGATAATGAAACTAATGAATGGATGAATTCTCTTGCATGTAGACAAACAAGTTGGATGCATAAGCGTAGCTGGTAAGGCGCGGCACAGGTATGTAAGGCTTACCCTTTCTTTCTTTTGGCATGTCTTAGAGCCAAGTAAGGTGTGATATTGATATATTGGGGCTATTCCATTCTGTGATTCCGAGTCTGTTTATGATTTGTATGTCCCCCCTAGTTTAAGTATCTAATAATCCTGATAGGCGGATTCTGACTTAGGTGTTCTGACATCCGTATTTTGACATAAGTATTCTGGTCTGAGAATTCTGACATAAACATTCTGATGTAAGTATATGGCATAAGCGTTCTGGTATGAAAAGTTCTGCTACAAATAAGTATTCTGAAGTAAGTATTCTGACATAAACACGCTGAGATAAGTATTCTGACATAATCCTTCTGATATAAGTATTCTGGTATAAGTAATCTGTTACGGATATTCGGATAGTACGTTAGGTTAATCCCTTGAGTCTTGATTATGTGCATTTAGTTTCTCATTTTCTGCTCGTGCATAGAGTCTGTTTCCTTCACCGAGTCCCTGGCCGGTTTATGTCGTGCGCGCGGTTTCCGAGTTCCTCGCTTGAGGGCCGGGCGCCGTATATGAATTCTGAAGTATGATGTGTTACGAAGTATGATGTGTTCTGGTTCGCTGAACCACATATGATCTGCTATTGTGATATGATATGATGATTGTGTGTCGGAGATTGGAGCAATACTTCTGGAGTTAGATGTGTGTGGCGCCGAGGGCAGGGCGGCGCCACGTTTTCCCCGGGTCCCGCGTGGGACTGGATACCGTTCTTGGCATGCATGGTCTGTATTTCCAGTAAGTTGTTTCTATCACTTTGCATATCGTACATAAGTTCTGTACATCTGTATCTGATTATGACTTGGTCTGTCATACATCTGTACCTTTGATTCTGATTATGATTCTGCTTACTGTATTCTTGCCTTACATACTCAGTACATATTCCGTACTGACCCCCTTTCTTCGGGGGCTGCGTTTCATGCCACGCAGGTACACCCAGATGAGCGGAAGACTTGGCTAGGAGGTTTCAGCGGGATTGGCGAGCTCCACTTCCCATCGGAGTGTCGCCGAGTCTGAGTATGCATAAGTTGTGCTTTCTGATTTGTGTTAGAGACTTTGCAGACAGAGTCGTGGGTACGAAGAGTGAGTTCGTAAGCAGCTCATATGTCCACAGATTCTGTTTGGTTTGGTCCGAGATCTGTGTCTTAGGCAGCCCTATTTGCTATGGTGGCCTAATGTGGCCTATATGTTCGTAAATGTACGTATGTTCAGGCGATGTACATTCCGCCTGCTTACAGGATTTGATATGATATGTTTGATATGTTTGATAAACGTGGCCGCTTAGGACGATGTCTGTCCTCTGTTTCTGTTGAAATTCCTATTATATGCTTCATGTAATTTGATCTGTAAATTGGAAATAATATGTATGAAATGAGAGTCTGAGGGTTCGCTCGGCTCCGTATGTGGGGTCGGGTGCCCATCACACCCTAGTAAATTCGGGGTGTGACAAAGTGGTATCAGAGCGAGGTCTGTCCGTGGGGTTGTCTGCAAAGTCGTGTCCAGTAGAGTCCTGTTTATGGTGTGAAGCCGGCCACATTTATAAACAGGAGGCTACAGGGCATTTAGGGATTGTTGACCTTCCTTCTGTTCTAGATCGTGCGATATAGCCAAGCCGTAGGAACTGAAATCCCTATGTAAGCCTTACATATGACGGAAGAGGTAAGTGGTGACACGGAAAGTCACAGGGGTAAGTATTGACGTATTTGACCTGTTACTTGGAATTGGCAGTTCCGGATGGCCAAAATGTGATATAGCCGTATGTTCTGTAAGACGTTATTGATATTTGCTGTGTATAGGGGGATGGTATGAAAGGAACGAGGTCTGATGGGGGATTCAGAAAGTTGACAAGTAATTTTGCTACAAATCATTATGTAAAAGCGGTGAGTGGGAAATTCGAACGGACTGATATCTGGGCATTTATGAAGTAATGGCAACGAAGGTGTATCTGTTACCATCAGGAATCTGGGAACCTACGACGAAAGGTAGTTACACCCCAAAGTAAAGGGGTGAACACAGAGGGCCGAAAAGGGTAAAATGGTAATTGTGGAAGAAAAGACATGTCACGAGGGTGTCCCGGGATTTGTAAGACCTTGACTAGTCTCAAATTATGTAATAAAGGTCATATGTGGAAGTGGACGCGAAAATATCTGCATTAAGGCACCGGATTCTAACAAAGTTTCAATGTTAAGCGTGCTCAGGTAGGAGCAATCCTAGGATGGGTGACCCCCTGGGAAGTTTACAAGGAAATTCTACATATTCTGACATAAAAGACAAATGAAAAACCAGACTAGTCTAAGTGCAACTAGAGTATATGGGATGGTTGGAGACCATAAGAGGACGCGTAGAACGAGGCAGATTACCTCGGTGAAGAGACGAAGAGTGCGTCACAGCTCGGGAATCAGGATGAGCTTAAATAAAGTTCGAAGATATTTTGTGGGCTTGTTGATAGTAAAAATATATATAGGTATATGTGAATGTGTGGGATATTCCACATATGATGACATCGATGGCGTATGTGCCCTAGCAATCGGAGCTATGGTAAAAGAAGGCATTGATCGCGTAAGGGTACCGAAGTTCGAGGGACGGCAAGAGTATATGGTACAAGTGTGGCGAAGTAATGGTGGGAGTTCCAGTATAATGGTGTTTGAAGAAGGAAGAGAGTGAGCAGATAGGAAACAGACAGATCAGAATATCGGAAGGAGGTTCGAGGACCAATGTGGATAAGTGAGGATAAAGGAATAGTGAATAAGGATAGGGGGATACGAAAGAGGAATGCTTAGGTCTGTAATAATGATAAGATGAGAGATTCATAGAAGAACAAGTATGTAGCTATGATGATGTATAAGTAAGGATAAAGAGAGTAAGGATTCTGTGCCGAGGGCAAGAATAGCGGAACGCTGGAGAAATATGGATGTACAGTTACAGCAAAAAAGCGCAATTAAGGAAGAATCACGGGTAGGTGGACCAAGCAAGTAAAAGGACGAGTTGTGGATGGAAAAGTATAGGAAATGTGGACAAAATGACGACGTAGACAGAAAGCAAAGGAAAAATGTACGATAAGAAGTTTTCGATATGCAGGCATAAAGTTGGAGGAAGGTAAGGGATAATGTATAAATGAAGACTACATGAGAGGACTGTTGGCGTATGAGGAACCCCTTAAAGGGGGGGGGGAGACCATATCATCTTAAGACAACAAGGGGTCGAAATATTTTCAAGTACTAGAAAAAGAGACCCATAACATAGAATGAGGACTCGTGTAAGGATTCAGGGGTTTGATAATGAGGAATGTAGGATAAAAAGATATGGAATGGGTATGGAGAAAAGGGAAACTATAAAGGAACCCCCTCCCGAAGTGCTACAAGACCCCATAAGGACAGTTGAACATTCGAGGACGAATGTTCTAAAGGGGGGGAGGATGTTATAGCCCGTATCTTGTACATTTGGAAATCCCAAAGTCGTTGTGGGAAGTTAAGGACGAGATCATTTTCAAAAGTTATTTTAATAGACGAGTTGGTTATAAATATTATTTATGAATATTATTGCATGGAAATATTGAGAAAGGTTAAGGGTAAAAAGGGGAATTCGCAAAGTGGTCAATGGAAATAATGTGGAAGCTTAGGGGAAAAATGGTAATTTTACAAAGTTCAAGGAAACAAAATCCATGAAGGAGCCATGTTGGCCGTGCATTATATGCCTTTATTTTAAGTATTGGGGGCTATTTGTAAATTCTAAAAATGTGGGGGTCAAAGCTTCTTCAAGAAGACAATTAGTCTTCTTTGACTAAGCTTAAGGAAAAATCAAGAAAATGGGAGAATTTTCTAGAGAGGGGCATGTGCCCCTCACATGATTGGACACATATATATATATGTTGTCTTCTAATTCAAGACAAGTTCATGAAACTTCAAGAAAGAAAAAGAAATGGAGAGCAAAGAGAAGGGCAAATTCGGCCAAGCCATGGAAATTCAAGCCATAGAAATATTGCTCCAAAAATTATTTTCTTGTGGTATCTCCACTAATTCAAGGGTCCTCTACAACGTGGCATAATTGTTTCGGAAGATAAGTCATTCGTTTCGTCGTTCCCGCATCCGAGGCAAGTTGAGAAGTTGAAGAAGAAAGGTGAGTTTTAACCTTGTTTTATGTGTTATGAAGGGTTTATATGTGTTGTAGTATGCTAAGATGGAAGAAATCCATGATAGAAATCAAGTTGAAGTTGAGGCCGTGTAAGTGGTGTTGGGCCGTGTGTGTATGTTGTGATGAAAGTTATGAATTAATGTTAATTAGTATGTTTTGAATATTGTAGTGTGAGGAAAAGAATGAAAATCATCCTTAGGTGTGTGTTGAAAAATGAACAAATTGTCGTTAGCATTTTAGTTGTCGTCGTTATGGATTCTATGATGAGAAGTGTAAGTTTAATGACTCAAAATAATGTTATGTTGGTTGTGGGATGATTTGGAAATTTATGTGAATTTTATGTAATTTTTGTATTTAGGAGAATTGTATTGTTAAGGTGTGGGGTAATGGTGTAAGTTATGAATTTGGAAGAGAAGAATGTGTTTGGTGCAGTTCTCGGGTTTGGAGGCAATTTCGGGTGAGTTGGAGCCTTGTTTGAGTTGTGTGAAATATTGTGTGAATTGAATTGGATATTGAAGTTGAAATATAAATGTTGGTATTGTTATTGATAATTTGGCCGGGTTGAATTCCCGGAATGTTGACAATTGGCCCAGTTGAATTCTCAGGTGTGCTGTTGTTGATTTGGGGCCGAGCCATATTCTCGTGGTTGGTATATTTACAGGGGAGGTGCTGCCAAAATTCCGGCAGAATATATGTGAATGTGTTTGAAAGGTCAAGGCAAGTATATGATAATGAAACTAATGAATGGATGAATTCTCTTGCATGTAGACAAACAAGTTGGATGCATAAGCGTAGCTGGTAAGGCGCGGCACAGGTATGTAAGGCTTACCCTTTCTTTCTTTTGGCATGTCTTAGAGCCAAGTAAGGTGTGATATTGATATATTGGGGCTATTCCATTCTGTGATTCCGAGTCTGTTTATGATTTGTATGTCCTCCCTAGTTTAAGTATCTAATAATCCTGATAGGCGGATTCTGACTTAGGTGTTCTGACATCCGTATTTTGACATAAGTATTCTGGTCTGAGAATTCTGACATAAACATTCTGATGTAAGTATATGGCATAAGCGTTCTGGTATGAAAAGTTCTGATACAAATAAGTATTCTGAAGTAAGTATTCTGACATAAATACGCTGAGATAAGTATTCTGACATAATCCTTCTGATATAAGTATTCTGGTATAAGTAATCTGTTACGGATATTCGGATAGTACGTTAGGTTAATCCCTTGAGTCTTGATTATGTGCATTTAGTTTCTCATTTTCTGCTCGTGCATAGAGTCTGTTTCCTTCACCGAGTCCCTGGCCGGTTTATATCGTGCGCTCGGTTTCCGAGTTCCTCGCTTGAGGGTCGGGCGCCGTATATGAATTCTGAAGTATGATGTGTTACGAAGTATGATGTGTTCTGGTTCGCTGAACCACATATGATCTGCTATTGTGATATGATATGATGATTGTGTGTCGGAGATTGGAGCAATACTTCTGGAGTTAGATGTGTGTGGCGCCGAGGGCAGGGCGGCGCCACGTTTTCCCCGGGTCCCGCAAGGGACTGGATACCGTTCTTGGCATGCATGGTCTGTATTTCCAGTAAGTTGTTTCTATCACTTTGCATATCGTACATAAGTTCTGTACATCTGTATCTGATTATGACTTGGTCTGTCATACATCTGTACCTTTGATTCTGATTATGATTCTGCTTAATGTATTCTTGCCTTACATACTCAGTACATATTCCGTACTGACCCCTTTCTTCGGGGGCTGCGTTTCATGCCACGCAGGTACACCCAGATGAGCGGAAGACTTGGCTAGGAGGTTTCAGCGGGATTGGCGAGCTCCACTTCCCATCGGAGTGTCGCCGAGTCTGAGTATGCATAAGTTGTGCTTTCTGATTTGTGTTAGAGACTTTGCAGACAGAGTCGTGGGTACGAAGAGTGAGTTCGTAAGCAGCTCATATGTCCACAGATTCTGTCTGGTTTGGTCCGAGATCTGTGTCTTAGGCGGCCCTGTTTGCTATGGTGGCCTAATGTGGCCTATATGTTCGTAAATGTACGTATGTTCAGGCGATGTACATTCCGCCTGCTTACAGGATTTGATATGATATGTTTGACATGTTTGATACACGTGGCCGCTTAGGACGATGTCTGTCCTCTGTTTCTGTTGAAATTCCTATTATATGCTTCATGTAATTTGATCTGTAAATTGGAAATAATATGTATGAAATGAGAGTCTGAGGGTTCGCTCAGCTCCGTATGTGGGGTCGGGTGCCCATCACACCCTAGTAAATTCGGGGTGTGACACATATGAAGTGTTTTAAGGTGAAACAAAAGCCTAAAATAAAGTTCGTCACCTCTAGTTTCCAACGCAACAAACCGCTCATCGATTGGACTTCGGAGTAGAGAATTATGGACGTTACAAGTTCAGCTGGCAGAGCAGAAACGCGTGCTACAGTGAATTTGACCCTTATAAAAAGGGTAAGAACCCCCTTTTTTCACCAGATTTGCCCAGAAAGTTCCAGAAAATTGAAGAGAGAGAGAGAGGGGGGATCACAAAGTGAGTAATTTTCAAGCGAGGAGTATTAATTGAAGCTCGGATAAATGCATGGATGTGATTCTAGCATGGTTTTGCGGTGGATTCAAGGTAGATATTGAAGATATCTCTGTTTTAACACAAATAAGGTATGAATCTCCTATTATTAATGTTAATTTTGGTTTATTTACGGAGATAAAGTCGTTAAATAATTGTATAGCGAGTTGGTTGGTTGTGGAAATTGGGAAAGCATCGTGTGAGATGTTTTATGGTACATATTGGTGTTGGAAGTGATGTGATTGTCGTTGTTGTTGTTGTTGTTGTTGGTTGCTGAATTATAATTTCGGGCTAGCATATAAACAGGGGAGATGCTGCCGAAATTTCAGCAGATTCTAGAAACAATTAAATTGAAGGCTTAAGATGAGCGTATGATATTGAGCCTAATAATAGTATGAATGGTTTATATATAGATTTATGAGCTTGGAATGATAAACGTTGAACGACTAAGGCGACCGAAAGGTATGCTAAGGCTAAACCCTTTCTTTCTAAAGGAATGATTCTTTTGTTATAAACCTTTGTACCATATCTATAATATCCTTGTTTCCACAAATGCTAGAAGCCTATGAATCTCATGGTCCTTACGATATTATTGAGCTTATTCATGATCTTGTGACTATTCTTTGAGATTGATCTCACATCATAATACTTGTTCTTTCTGTCACGACCCAACCCCGTAGGCCGCGACTCGTGTCCGAGCAAGACACCTTACGTACCCAGTAACCCCACACCAACATATAAATTAGATACATAAATATATAAAGTCAAACGGAGTCACAAGCTATCGTACATAACCAGATGTAGCGCACAGAAGCCGATAAGGCCATCACAGAATACGTCTTTCCCAGAACATATACACAACCCACATATGTGTCTACAGACCTCTACGAACAGTAATAACAGAAACATAAGACGGGATAGGGCCCCGTCGTACCCCTGAATAGCGTACATATATACAATAGTAGAATACTATACCAAAATATAGGCTCCGGATAAAAGAACGCTCCAAAATAGCAGAACAAAGTCCTAAGCGGGCGGATCAGCAAACCTGTCGTCTGTACCTGCGCGGCATGAAAACGCAGCCCCCGAAGAAAGGGGGTCAGTACGGAATATGTACTGAGTTGTAAAGCATGAAGTACAGTAGACGAAATCATAACCGGAACAGAAAATACAGAGAATGAGTGCAAAGTCCACGATATCAAAATGTATACTTACAAAACGTAAATAATGCATGCAGAAACATATGCCAAATCCGGCCCCAATACGGGACCCGGTGAACAGAACGTGGCGCCACCCCGTCACTGGCGCCACAACACATCATACTTCAGAGTAGGGAATAGCTCCGTAACATATCATAACATATCAGATGGCCACACCATATCATATCATATCATATCAGAACATAGGTGTACATGGCACATCATACTCCGGACCCATGTACATGTCATACCTGCCCCCTCACATCGAGGCACGGCGAACAATGCAGTGGAATACGCTTGATAACAAATCCTGGCCCGGGCTCAGTGAAGGAAGCATTGAGGCATCCACGAGTGGAGTAGTGAGAAACTTATGCATCATAAAATATTTACAAATACTCGACAGAATAATCCGAATGACAGGTCATTTAAGAAAGAAATCAGACGATAGTCATAGTACGTACCTTTCGGATGTCGCGGGGGATTATATCGAATTAAAGCTTTTGGGATTGTTTGAACATATCAAAATATAACATTACAGAATCTCGATAGCATAACTCAGATGGCAAATCATATAAAAGAGATTGAACGGTAATCATAGCGTATGCCTTTCGGATGTCACGATGGTTTATATCAAAATAAGCTTTCTGAAATCGTTTTCATGTTTCAAAATGCATTATGGAACTCAACAAAATAATTCAAACAAACGTCATATGGTAGTTAGAAGAGTAACCAAAAGTTTCCTTTGAATTCTACTTCAGAACAAGTCAAACGGAACAAATCAGAAAAATCCGGGAGTAGTGGTCCCACCTCGGGTCAAACGAGGTGGCGGACACAAGGTATGTGTAATAAACTTTATGGAGTCTCTTATGAGGGTTTTAAGGTAATCGGATTTTATTTACACAAGTTCTAGGTATTTAAACAACTTTCCTAACCATTTGCAACATAATTAGTTCAATTCCACTGAATGGAAAAGGGGCAAATTTAGACGCGGATTCCAAAGAGTAGAGTAGTCCCCGAGGTCCAACTTCAAACCTAATACATCTAGGACATGCCAAGAGAAGGAAAGGGTGAGCTTTACATACCTTATTCTCTCCTTACGCCTCTCCAAATTCAAATCCCGTTTCGTCCAAAATCTACATTTGGTCACATTTACCAAATATTAATCATAAGGTTTAAAAGTTCAATCTTAATCAATACTTGTCTACAGAAATTTGGGCAGCATCTCCCCTATACATACAACATCCCCGAGATTCAACTCGGCTCAAATAGCAACAACCATACCAAACAACAATACCAATAGTCATCAATGATCGACTAAAACGCATTCTAACATAAATAGTCTTCTTTTGCGAATAATGCAACAACTTCCAAACCAACTTTACACTTTCAAGTTAATATCAATATTTCCATATTCATACACTAATTTAAGATCATACAAACATAGGCCAAGAATATTCCAAGCCATATATCCAATATTCAATAATTCCATCAATTCCATATTTCACCCAAAAGTCTTACATATACAACAAAACCATCAAAACACATTTTCTACTTGCAAATTCATGATCAACAACATCAATCCATACTTTCACAACTTCATTTTCCATAATATCATAAAATCACACTAAAATGACATAACCTTCTACAATCCATTTTATTGCCAACTTAAACCATTTAGCCCTCATTTACATCATAAGGATCACAACAACACAACTAACACATTAAACAAAATTAATCCATTTCCATTCCAATTCCATACATCACACGGCCAACACCTATATTTCCAACTTCAACCAAATTCATTCAACTTTCATTTCCAATATAAATTCCACCATAACCACAACTAGAGTACAACACAAAAATTCAATTCATCATATCTATACATTAACACACACACACGTCCACTTTCATATAAACACACCCACTTTGCAAACTTCCATATTTTCATAAATTCTACTCATTTCTACATACTACAACATAAACCAAACTTCATAACATAAGAAAAATTAATTGATTCTTACCTTTTTCCACAATCTTCTTCACTTGACCAAGTTGTCAACTTGAAGAAACAAATGCTCTTTCTTCCAAAACAACTACACCAAGTTGTAAAGGACCCTTGAATTAGTGGAAATACCACAAGAAAATAATTTTTGGAGAAAGATTTCAAAGAGCTAAATTTTTCTATGGCCAAAGCCGTATAGGCTCTTCTTGCTCTTGTTATTCTTGTTTTTCTCCTTGTCTAATTCTCTTGAAGCTTCTAATGAAGTATGACTCATATATGGTCCTTTATTTTAATTTAGCACATGGAAATTTATAAAATTCCATGGGCTTGGGCCATGTTGGCCGGCCACCCCATCTCTTTTGGGCCTTAATTCCTTTTTTTTTTTGGGCCAACCCGGTTGGTCCCGAGTTGGGCCTAGCCCACTGACCTTTCGACCTTAAAACGTCCATATCTCCTTATACCGATGTCACCTGGGAACCCACGACCTATGGTTTGGAAATCTAATTCAATTATCTACAACTTCTATTTCTTGGTATTTTTCCAAATTCCAAACTTATAATACCGTTTTTGCCCCTCGAAGTCAGGTCACCCGAAAACGTTTTCTTAAAAATATTCGTTTGGAGGGCTTCCACTTTGATTTGGCCCAAGGGCCCTTCACGAGTTGTGTTTAACTTTACATATGCGATTCATATAACTTGTCACATGTTCCAAAAAAAAACTCTTGACGTGTGGGCCCCACCTCAGCTTACAAATAATCCGACGTTCGAAAATACAGGATATAACACTTTCGAGGTGAGATATAGCGATGACGATTCTATTTCTACTGCTATCTAAGTTCATGATTCTCGAGACTCCCATGACAACGTCGACTTCACCTTAATATAGTTGATCTTCTAAGGAAGGATATAGTGATAACGATAATGCTAATGATGATGTTGATTTCATTTATGTATTTTTATGTATATGTATGTATGTATGCATTGCATCCCACTGATCAGTTGGGTAAGATGATACCGAGTCCCGAAAGGGCTGGGTAAGATGATACCGAGTCCCAGAAGGGCCGGGTAAGATAACACCGAGTCCCGAAAGGGCCGGGTACGGATATGACAGATGTATGTATAGTAAGTGTATATGAATGCATATGTATGGATGTTGTGTATGGATGTGTATGAAATGTTTTTCCTGTAGACGAGTAGTTTACATGGTAGAGATCTTAAAAGAGTACGAGGTATAATTACTTACTTTATCATATGTTTTCTTCACTCTGATATCATACTACCATTCATGCCTTACATACTCAGTACATTGCTCGTACTGACGTCCCTTCTTTTGGACGCTGCGTTTCATGCCACGCAGGTGTATACAGATGAGTAGAGGATATTGCTAGAAGATGTTCCAGCTGGATTGGCGAGCTCCATTTCCCTCCGGAGTGTTTCCGAGTCAGAGTATCTATGTTATGGTATCTTAAATGATGTTAGGGACTTTGCAGACAGAGTCACGTATATAGCATGTCAGTCTTGTAAGCAGCTCTGCAAGCCGACGTATCATTATGCATTATGTTACAAATTTCATATGATTACAGATTTTACTTGATTTAAGAACGACGAAAAGAATGTTTTTGAAAAGCTTTCATTATGCATTTCATTTCATCATTTAAGAGTCCAGTGAGATTACGAACATAGCGAGAACCAGTGGGTTCGCTCGGCTCTGAGTAAGGGGCTGGGTGCCCATCATACCCTATCAGGATTGGGGTGTGTCATGACCAATGTCTACTTTTTCCTTCTTCCTTATTGCTCAAAAAAAATCTTTTGTGTAACTCATTCAAACTGTATTTAGTAGGTGCAATGGCTAATAACAGATATAGAGGCATACATTGAAGTACACTAGTGATTAAGACTTCCTTACCACCAAAAGAAAGGAGTCTTCCCTTCCAATTCTGTAGCTTGTTTTTGACGTTATTGATCAAATCATTGAAGTACACCTTCTTCTTTCTAGTATGGAATATTGGACAGCCTAAGTACATAAATGGGAAGACTTTTCTAGTGAACCCTGTAGTCTACTCCACCTCATGACACAAAGCAGCTGAAACTTTCTGATGCAAATAGAAACAACTCTTGTTTCTATGGATTTTCTGTTCTGAAACATCTTCATACTTCCTCAAGACTATCATAATCATCTCCAATGACACCTTATCTGCTGAGGTAATGATTATGGTGTCATCTGCATATGCAAGATGGTTCAAGTTGGCACTCTATTTAGGCATACCATACCCCTTGTATTGTTCATGATCAAATAAAGAGTTATGAGCTCTTGATAGCACCTCTACAGCTAGAACAAACAATGCCGGTGATAAAGGATCACCTTGTTTCACTCCTCTGGTTGAGTAAAAGAAACTATGAGACTGGCCATTTAACATAACTGAGTACCAGTTGTTAGCTAGCAACATCCATATCTGATCCACAAATGCTCCATCAATTCCCACCCTTTACAGAACTTTGGTTAAAAACTACTACGACACTTTATCATAGGCTTTACCCATGTCTAGCCTAATGACCTCATTAGCAGTTTAACATCCCGTAAATCCGTATAGAGTGAGCAAGCATCATATGAGTCCTTTGGAACATTATATGTTGGGTTGCGTGCATGAATTTGGGCTAAAGACCCAAGAAGAGATGGTCAAAATGAAAATTCACTGTAGTTTCACGAAAAAGTTGTTTGACGGTCGCTCTTTGTACAGTCGATCTGTTCGATGCTCCGTCATTTGCACCGTAGAAAGTAAGGAAGATAAAGTTGCTTGCTGAGAATTTCATGACTTTGACGGAGCTGATCGACGCACCGTCGATCTGTTCGATGCCCCATCAAATTGACCTAGCACAAAGACCATTCGACGGAGCAAATTGACGCTCTTTCGATCTATTCGACGCTCCGTCGATTGTACCTGACGGGTTGAAATTATATAAGTTGCAAAATTTTAGTTTTTCTTCCGTTCTTTTCACTCTCAAAAACCCTAAGGACGAAATTATCTCTCTAGGGATCCAACACTAAGGTAAGAACATTTTAATCACTGATTATCAATCCTAACATCAAACCCATGATCTTGTGACTATAACCTAGGGTTTGCAATATAATTCTTCCTAAAGTGATTCAACCTAGGGTTTGGGTGTTCTTCACTAGAAAAGTGAGTTGTTAAAATTTGTTTAACATACTAAGGTATGTCTCTCTTTTAAAAACCTTATCATAGATATATGTTTTCTTCTCAAAGGCTCTCTATTGAATAAGAAGGTGAACTTCTCATGCAAAACCCTAATTCATGTCTTTTCCTGTGGTTGGTAGGCGTGAGGGGACAAGCCCACATTGAACCTTGACTATATTATCCTCTATATACGTATATGAAATCATAATCATTTTCTTCTATAAGAGATGATTAGTGATGATTGTTAATTGTTGGTATTGATGACTTTACAAAGAAACTAAAACAACGGAATCTTGTTTAAAGAAGTGGAAACGTTTTCAAGATTATCTATGAAATTATGGATTTTCGTAATGGCATAATAAACTCTAATGTTATTTAATAGTGTGACTACTTTAAGATAAATGGTGAATCGGCTTCAAGGATATGACCTTTGTTGTTGGGTTTAGACTAGCTACTCGGGAGGAAGGGTAGCCACTATGGATCCTAGTGTGACAATGCCTAGCCTTTCGGGAGAAAGATTGGCCACTTCTGGGTTTGCCACCTGCGGTGTGATTATGACTAGCTGTTACACCTTGGAAAAATCCCTTGTATATGTACAGTTAATAGGCTAATAGAGGACATAGCGTATGCGATGTTTTGATGAGTAAGAAATAGTATTTGATGACCCTCAACGAGATTTCAAAGGCATGTAATGCAAGGAAAGAAAGTTGTCAAGGAAAGCGAACCATATGTTGTGTATCGGATAAGAATTTCAGGAAACGAATCTATGATGGCATAATTATGTCTTGGAGACAAGTAATAACGTCCCTTAGATTGGTATTGAGATGTTAAACAAGTTCCAAGAAGGTTTCATAAGGATTGGAGATTAAACGAGTCGACGAAAACAAGTTCCGGAGAAATGGACAATATACGGCCAGACATACTGGCCGTATAATATTCACGGACCGTATGTCCAGTCCGTAGATCCAGTCCAGAACAACATGGCTCACTGGACCAAATATACGGTCCCAACATACAGTCAGTAAAAATTATACAGACCGTATGTTGGTCCGTATAAAGTGGTTCGGCCAGCTTTTGTATTCTAATATAAGGGACCCTTCTCATTTCATTTTCATTCCATCCTCCACTCCACAAGACAAGAACACTCTAGAATATTCTCCAACATCCATCCACTATAAAATCAAAGGAAATCAATGATCAACAACACCAAATCCATGAATCAAAGTGTATGAAACCCAAGTAAAGTTCATCTTTCTCAAAGAAAAACGAAAGAGGTGAAGTAGGGTTTTGGTGCTAGAGGGGAAACTCCACTCAAGACTTGTTCAACCATCATCTAAGTTAAGTTTCATGACTAAATCATGTTGTTTAAGGTAATGGAAGATTAAGATACTTGAATTGTAGCAAGACATAGGAAATGGGTCATTAATGAGTGAATAGTGCCATGTTTGGATGGTAGTTGGATTGAATCATAAATGTTGGTGTGTTATGATTGTGGATACGTCATAAATGACATGTAGACTGTTATATCCCGTATTTTGCGCATTCGGAAAATTTGAAATAATTTTGACTTGTAGGAAATAAGGCTATGTTTTTATTTTATTTAATACATGTGTGATATTCATGAAAAATATTGATGCGGGAAAACGGAGGAAGGCCAAGGGAAAAATTGGAATTTTAGAAATTATTTCCGTGAATTACAAAATAAGATCCATAATAAATTAGGCTAAAAAATTGTAAGAGAAAATGAGGCCCAATTCTTATACGGGTGGCCGGCCATGGCTAGCCCAAGCCCATGAAATGTTAATTCACCCATGTGATAAATATACTTAAAAAGGGACTTAATATTTATTCTCCTTCAAGATGTTTCAAGAAAGAAAATTGAGAGCACCTCAAAGAGAGGCCTTCGGCCATAGCGAAAAAAAAAAAAAAAGACAAATTTCCAAGTCCTTCAATCTTGATCAAAAAAATCTCTTCCTTCTTGAATTCTTATTAAGTACAAGACCCTCTACAACGTGGCATAATTAGTTAAGCGAGAGGACTACGTTTGTGGCAAGAGAAAATTTGAAGAAAAGAGGTAAGAATTTTATCCTTTTATGTTATGGAAGAAGTATATGTGTTATAATGATTAGAATTGCATGGAAATCATGAAATTGGTGTGAGTGTGTGCATGGCCGTGTAGTGTGTGTGAGGCTGTGTGGTGTGGGGGTGAAGGGGAGGTGAGTTAAATTTTATTTAGCTCGCTAGTTGTGTCGTTGTGGCATTTATGATTAAATAAAGGTTTAATGACTCGAGTTGGCATTGAAATTGGTTATAAGTCGTTATCGGGAATTTTGTGATTCTAATGTAGTTTTTATGTAATTATGGAAGAAAAATTCAAAAATGTGAATTATTGTTGTTGTTATTGAATTTGGAAGAAGACAATGCGACTTGGTAATTTCGTTGCATTTGTAGAGGTTTCGGATGGAATATGGAGTTGGCGGAATTGTTTAAATCCTTGAATATTGTTTGGAATGCTATTGAATTATGTTTGAATAATCTTGAATTAGTTAATGAATATGGAAATGTTGATATTAGTTTGAAGGTGTGAAGTTGGAATGGAAGTTGTTGCACTATGTAGAAAAGAAGAATATTTATGTTAGAATGTGTTTTGTTGTGATTGTTGATGTTGTTGGTATTGTTGTGGTAGTTTTTGTTGATATTATGGCCGAGATAATTCTCGGGGATGTCGAATTTATAGGGGAAATGCTGCCGAAATTTCTATAGACAAATATGGATTTAAGATTGAATTCCTAAAAGCTTGTAACTCACATTTGGTAATTATGACCAATCGTAGATTTTGGAGGAAACGGGATTTGAGTTCGGACGAGCGTAAGACGCGAATAAGGTATGTAAAGCCCTACCTTTCCTTCTTTTGGCATGTCCTAGGTATACTAGGTTTGGATTTGATCCTCGGGGAATATTCTGTTCATGGAAATCCGAGTTTACTTTCAGTGCTACTTCATTCAGTGAAATTGAATTAGAACCTTTGTATTTTGTTGGAAAGAAATGTTCAAACATTTGTAACCTTCACAAACGTAACCGAATCGCCTTGAAACTTTCAGGGATGACTCCACAGAGTCTAATGTTTTTAAATTACGTACGCCACCTCGACTTGACCTGAGGTGGGCCCACTAACCCCAAAATCTCCTTCGTTTGTCCTATTTGACTTATTTTTGCATGATATCGAAAAGGGACTTTTGCTTATGATTTTAGCTACCAAAGAATAATGTTCTAATTGCTCTATTACACTCTGATTTACACTTTGAACTACAAATACGATTTCAGAAACACTTTTGTGAGACAGACCTCATATCGTTCAGTTGTTCAAACTAATCTACCTAACTTGTCGTCATGTTATCATATCAAGTCCTTACAAATGTTTTATATGTAAATTGCATTTAGTTTCTCACTACTCCGCTCGTGCATGTTACTATGATATCGTTTGCCGGATCCAGGGCAGGTTTTGTGATCGTGCGTACTATGACATATTCGGCAGTATGATGTGTTACGGTTCCCGAGACCTCGCCATAGGGCCGGGTACCGTTTGCATACGGCGTTATGATGTGATATGGCATATGTTATGTTTGATGATATGATACGTATGATGATATGATGTGTTCGGGGATTGTACGGAGATTTGAAACTTTCTGGAGTATGATGTGTTGTGGCGCCAGCGTCGGAGTGGCGACCACGTTCCTTAGCCTTATGCATGATTTCTTTTTATTTGCATTATGTACATATGTTTTCAGTACAGGTTTTGGTATACTGATTCAGTATTCTCTCTCTGTACCTTTCACTTCAGTTGTGGTTTGGATTTCTGTACTCTATGCTTTACATACTCAGTACATCTTTCGTACTGACCCCCTTTCTTCAGGGGTTGTGTTTCATGCCCGCAGGTACAGACGTTCGTGATCCGCCAGTGTAGGCCACACATTCTGCTACAACAGAGTGCTCCTTTGATCCGGAGCCCATATTTTGGTAAATATATCTTTTGTCATGTATATGCTTCTGTATATTTGACTATTTGGGGTACGGCGGGGCCCTGTCCCGTTATATGTTTCCGTTATGATTTGTAGAGGCCTGTAGTCATACATGTGGGTCATGGGTCATGTGTGTGTTCGCTTTGGTTATGATTTGTGTCTTAATGCGGTCCCGTCTGTTATAGCGGCCAAAATAGCCCGTATGTTCATATATGTGCATATATCCGGCGATGTGTATTTCGCCGCCCCTTTTGGTACTGATATGAAATTTTTGTACGCGCGACCGCTTTAGATAATAATCGTTTTCAGTTCTATTTAAAATGATGAATATGAATTCTGAGTTAAGCTATAATATGACGATTTGGTATGTAAGTCTGTTTGGGGTGTCCAAATAGTACACCAGTCGCGGCCCACGGGGCTGGGTCGTGACAAAAGTGGTATCAAAGCGGTTTGTCCTCGGAATGTCTACAAGCCGTGTCTCGTAGAGTCTTGTTTATCGGTGTGTTGTGCACCACATCTATAAACAGGAGGCTACAGGACATTTAGGGTGTTACCTTTCTTTGAATCTTAGATCGTGCGATAGAGCTGTGGTATTAGGATGACTCTTTTCTGATCGGTTGTTGTGTTTTTCAGTGATGCCTCCGAAAAAGGCGATGGCTTCCCAGAAGGGAAAAGCGGTAAGAGAGACCAGTCAGATGCAGAGAGTTACTCGAGCTCATGCTCAGGCTATGCCCGATGTTGTGCCTCAGTCAGAGGGTTCAGTTACACCACCACCGGAGGAGCCTGGAGCTGGTCAATCATTAGCTCCAGAGGCTCCAACGCCCGAGCCTCCAGCTCCTCATCCAGGGGCGGAAGATAGGGCGATGAGGGAGGCCGTACAGTTGCTGACGACGTTGGTGGCAGGACAGGCTCGCAGACGCGGGCTGAGAGGTGATGATGATGACAGGCGTGACAGCCTGAGGGTCCGTGATTTCCTGACATGTAATCCCCCAGAGTTTTTTGGGTCTATGCCCGAGGAGGACCCCCAGGACTTCATTCGGCAGATGCAGCGCTCATTGAGACTGGTCAGGGTTTCAGAGACCGAGTCTGTTGAGTTAGCTTCGCACAGATTACGAGATGTCGCGATTAATTGGTATGAGTCCTGGGAGTTATCCAGGGGTGAGGGTGCTCCCCCAACGGTGTGGGACAAGTTTGCAGCCGCTTTTCTCCGCCACTTTTTGCCCTCGGAGTTGCGGAGGGCGAGGATTGATAGATTTCTGCAGTTGCGGCAGAGAGGTCGGAGTGTTCGTGAGTATAATTTAGAGTTTGATTCTCTGGCTCGATATGCACCTGCTATAGTAGTTGATATGGCTGACCGGATGCACCGATACGTGATAGGGTTGGATCGCTACTTGGTTGACAGCTGCATGGCGATGGCATAGCAGACTGATATGGACATCGCCCGATTACAGGCTTACGCTCAGGGGGTGGAGGACCGACATAGGGGAGAGCAGCCTAGTAGGGATCGAGATAGGAGGCAGTTTAAGAGGGCCAGGTCAGCGGGATATTCTGGAGATTTTCGAGGCGGGCAGCCTCAGTCGCAACAGTCAGGCAGATATCTTCCTCCGTCAGGCCGGGGTACACAGTCCACCGGTAGACGATTTGATGGTGCAGGACCGTCTGGGGCTGGCCAGAGTTCCAGAGCACCAGGTTCACAGATGACTAGGGGTTCTAGCCAGTCCAGACCACCCAGGCCCCGTTGTTCTTATTGTGGGAGATCGCACCCAGGGGAGTGCTACCGAGCTACATGAGCCTATTTTTCTTGTGGTCGTCAGGGTCATGTCATGCGAGATTGTCCGTTGGCGAGTGGTTCTGGTGGTACAGTTCAGCCGACGGGATCAGCCGCTGGTTCATCCTCTACTTCTTCAGCTATGCGCCCTGCGGGGCGAGGTATGCCGACACCGGCAGGCCGCGGTCGAGGCCGTGGCGGGGTTTCAGATTCTAGCGGTCCTTCGAACCGCATATATGCATTGGCTAGCCGCCAGGACCAGGAGGCGTCGCCAAATGTTGTCACAGGTACATTACTGGTTTTCTCCCGATCTGTATATGCATTGATTGATCCTGGTTCTACTTTATCATATATTTCCCCGCTCGTTGCTAGAAAAATTGGAATAACAACCGAACCTATAGAGCCTTTCGAAGTGGCTACTCCGGTTGGGGATTTTATTATAGAGAGGCAGGTATATAAATATTGTTCTGTGATTATATATGACCGTTGCACTAAAGCTGATTTGGTAGAATTAGATATGATGGAATTTGATGTTATTATGGGCATGGACTGGTTAGCTTCCTGTTATGCTAATGTTGACTGCCAGAAAAAGGTAGTTCGTTTCCAGTTTCCAGGGGAACCAGTTATAGAGTGGTCAGGGAATACAGCATCGCTGAGGGGTAGGTTTATTTCATACCTCAAGGCTAAGAAGATGATTCAGAAAGGTTATATCTATCATTTGGTCCGTGTGCACGATACTAAAGCCGAGACACCTACTCTCCAATCAGTTCCAATTGTTAATGAATTCCCAGATGAGCTTCCAGGTCTTCCCCCTGAACGGGAGATAGAATTCACGATAGATTTGTTGCCAGATACGCAGCCCATATCCATTCCTCCATACAGAATGGCACCAGCAGAACTAAAAGAATTGAAGGAGCAGCTGAAAGATCTATTAGACAAAGGCTTCATCAGACCCAGTACATCACCCTGGGGAGCGTCGGTATTATTTGTGAGAAAGAAAGACGGGTCGCTGCGGATGTGTATTGACTACAGACAACTGAATAAGGTGACTATAAAGAATAAATATCCCCTCCCTCGGATTGATGATTTATTTGATCAGTTGCAGGGTGGTAAATATTTTTCGAAGATAGATTTGCGTTCAGGCTACCATCAGGTACTGGTACGAGAAGCCGATATTCCGAAGACTGCTTTCAGGACCCGGTACGGGCATTATGAATTCAGAGTGATGTCTTTTAGGCTGACTAATGCTCCAACGGTATTCATGGATTTGATGAATCGGGTATTCCGGCCGTTCCTTGATATGTTCGTGATTGTATTTATTGATGATATTTTGGTTTATTCCCGATCAGCAGAGGAGCATTCAGATCATCTGAGAACAGTACTTGGCACACTTCGGCAAAAAAAATTATATGCTAAATTTTCTAAATGTGAATTCTGGTTGACCTCAGTGGCATTCTTGGGGCATATTGTCGGAGCAGATGGTATTCGGGTCGATACACAAAAGATTGAAGCCATACAGAATTGGCCTAGGCCTACTACACCGACAGAGGTACGCAGTTTTCTGGGGTTAGCCGGATATTATAGAAGATTTGTGGAGAATGTTTCTTCTATTGCGGCACCATTAACAAAGCTAACTCAGAAGGCAGCAAAATTTCAGTGGACTGATGCCTGTGAGCGCAACTTCCAGATGCTGAAGGAAAAATTAATTACAGCTCCAGTCTTAGCTCTTCCAGAAGGGTCAGACGGGTACGTCGTTTATTGTGATGCCTCTGGTATTGGGATAGGTTGTGTGTTAATGCAGCACGGTCGAGTCATAGCCTATGCTTCCCGGCAGCTCAGACCGCATGAGAGAAATTATCCCACTCATGATCTGGAATTAGCCATGGTGATTCATGCTTTGAAAATATGGCGGCATTACTTATATGGAGTCCACGTGGATATTTATACGGACCATAAGAGCCTCCAGTATATTTTTAAGCAAAAGGAGCTAAATTTGCGGCAGAGAAGATGGCTTGAATTATTGAAAGATTATGACGTCGATATTTTGTATCTTCCTGGGAAAGCCAATGTGGTAGCTGATGCACTCATCCGCAAGTCAATGGGCAGTTTGACTGATGTGCAGCCTTATAAGAAAGAATTGGTTCGTGAGATTCAGTAGTTAGCTAGCCTTGGAGTCCGTTTGGCAAATTCTGGAGATGCTGGGGTTTCTGTTCGATAAGTTGCTGAATCATCAATTATGGAAGAGGTAAAGCGGCGTCAGTTCGAAGATCCTATTTTGATATAGTACAGAAATGTGGCCCTTAATAAAGAAAAGACTCAGTTCGAAATTTCGCCTGAAGGGGTATTATTATATGGAGGCAGATTATGTGTATCGGACGTTGCAGGGCTACGGCGGCAAATCATGGGCGAAGCACATAATGCTCGGTATTCTGTTCATCCTGGATCCACCAAAATGTACCATGATCTTAAATGATTATACTGGTGGGACGGTATGAAGAAGGACATTGCAGAGTTCGTTGGCCGGTGCCCAAATTGTCAACAAGTCAAGATCGAGCATCAAAAGCCCGGCGGATTACTACAGGAGATGGAAATTCCAGCTTGGAAATGGGAAATGATTAATATGGACTTCATTATAGGATTACCGCGCACTCCACGCAGGTACGATTCTATTTGGGTTATTGTAGATAGATTGACGAAATCAGCCCATTTTCTTCCGGTCAGGACTACTTATTCGGCTGAGGATTATGCCAGATTGTATATTAAAGAAATAGTAAGACTTCACGGGATTCCTGTATCTATTATAACCGACAGAGGTGCCCAGTTTACGGCTAACTTTTGGAGGTCGTTCCAGGAAGGATTGGGGACTCAGGTGAGTCTTAGCACTGCATTTCATCCTCAGTCCGTCGGACAGGCCGAGCGCACTATTCAGACACTGGAAGATATGTTGCGGGCCTGTGTTATTGATTTCAGAGGTAGCTGGGACGATCATTTGCCGCTTATTGAATTTGCTTATAATAATAGTTATCATTCCAGCATTCCGATGGCACCGTACGAAGCCCTATATGGTAGGAAATGCAGGTCTCTGATTGGTTGGTTCGATGTGGGCGAAACTAAATTAATTGGGCCGGATGTGATTCAGCAAGCAGTTGATAAGGTGAAACTTATTCGGGAATGGTTATTGGCTGCCCAGAGTCGACAGAAATCATATGCAGATAAACGACGTCGACCGTTAGAGTTCCAGATTGGCGACTGGGTATTTCTGAAGGTGTCGCCCATGAAGGGTGTAATGAGATTCGGTAGAAAGGGTAAGCTTAGCCCGCGGTATATCGGGCCGTATCAGATTATTCGGAAGATAGGCGAGGTCGCCTATGAGCTAGACTTACCATCCGATCTGGAGGCAGTGCACCCGGTATTTCATGTATCTATGCTCCGTAAATGTGTTGGTGATCCTTCTAGAATATTTCAAGTAGATGATATTCAGGTGACGGAGGACTTGTCTTATGAAGAGCAACCTGTAGCTATTCTGGATCGTCAGGTGAGGAGGCTGCGTACCAAGGACATACCCTCTGTTAAGGTCTTATGGCAAAACAATAATAGAGAAGAAATGACCTGGGAAGCAGAGGACGAAATGAAGAAGAAGTACCCTCACTTGTTCTCTACACCTACAGGTAATCTAAATTTTTAAATTTGTTACATTGATTGGTAAGTAATTGATATGTGCTACTCATAAAAAGAAACTCCCCCGAAATGCTTGTGGGACCCTATAAGGCTAATTTAACATTCGAGGACGAATGTTCTAAAGGGGGGAGAATGTTATATCCCGTATTTTGCGCATTCGAAAAATTTGAAATAATTTTGACTTGTAGGAAATAAGGCTATGTTTTTATTTTATTTAATACATGTGTGATATTCATGAAAAATATTGATGCGGGAATACGGAGGAAGGTCGAGGGCAAGATTGGAATTTTAGAAATTAGTTCCGTGAATTACAAAATAAGATCCATAATAAATTGGGCTCAAAAATTGTAAGAGAAAATGAGGCCCAATTCTTATAGGGGTGGCCGGCCATGGCTGGCCCAAGCCCATGAAAAGTTAATTCACCCATGTGATAAATATACTTAAAAAGGGACTTAATCTTTATTCTCCTTCAAGAAGTTTCAAGAAAGAAAATTGAGAGCACCTCAAAGAGAGGCCTTAGGCCATAGCAAAAAAGAAAAAAAGAAAAAAAAGAAGAAAAATTTCCAAGTCCTTCAATCTTGATAAAAAAAAATCTCTTCCTTCTTGAATTCTTATTAAGTTCAACACCCTCTACAACGTGGTATAATTATTTAAGCGAGAGGACTACGTTTGTGGCAAGAGAAATTTTGAAGAAAAAAGGTAAGAATTTTATCCTTTTATGTTATGGAAGAAGTATATGTGTTATAATGATTAGAATTTCATTGAGATCATGAAATTGGTGTGAGTGTGTGCATGGCCGTGTAGTGTGTGTGAGGCTGTGTGGTGTGGGGGTGAAGGGGAGGTGAGTTAAATTTTATTTAGCTCACTAGTTGTGTCGTTGTGGCATTTATGATGTAAATAAAGGTTTAATGACTCGAGTTGGCATTGAAATTGGTTATAAGTCGTTATCGGGAATTTTGTGATTCTAATGTAGTTTTTATGTAATTATGGAGAAAAAATTCAAAAATGTGAATTATTGTTGATGTTATTGAATTTGGAAGAAGACAATGCGACTTGGTAGTTTCGTTGCATTTGTAGAGGTTTCGGATGGAATATGGAGTTGGCGGAATTGTTTGAATCCTTGAATATTGTTTGGAATTCTATTGAATTATGTTTGAATAATCTTGAATTAGTTAATGAATATGGAAATGTTGATATTAGTTTGAAAGTGTGAAGTTGGAATGGAAGTTGTTGCACTATGTAGAAAAGAAGAATATTTATGTCAGAATGTGTTTTGTTGTGATTGTTGATGTTGTTGGTATTGTTGTGGGTGTTGTTGTTGATATTATGGCCGAGATAATTCTCGGGGATGTCGAATTTATAGGGGAAATGCTGCCGAAATTTCTATAGACAAATATGGATTTAAGATTGAATTCCTAAAAGCTTGTAACTCACATTTGGTAATTATGACCAATCGTAGATTTTCGAGGAAACGGGATTTGAGTTCGGACGAGCGTAAGACGCGAATAAGGTATGTAAAGCCCTACCTTTCCTTCTTTTGGCATGTCCTAGGTGTACTAGGTTTGGATTTGAGCCTCGGGGAATATTCTGTTCATGGAAATCCGAGTTTACTTTCAGTGCTACTTCATTCAGTGAAATTGAATTAGAACCTTTGTATTTTGTTGGAAAGAAATGTTCAAACATCTGTAACCTTCACAAACGTAACCGAATCGCCTTGAAACTTTTAGGGATGACTCCATAGAGTCTAATGTTTGTAAATTACGTACGCCACCTCGACTTGACCCGAGGTGGGCCCACTAACCCTGAAATCTCCTTCATTTGTCCTATTTGACTTATTTTTGTTTGATATCAAAAAGGGACTTTTGCTTATGATTTTAGCTACTAAAGAATAATGTTCTAATTGCTCTATTACACTCTGATTTACACTTTGAACTACAAATACGATTTCAGAAATACTTTTGTGAGATAGACCTCATATCGTTCAGTTGTTCAAACTAGTCTACCTAACTTGTCGTCATGTTATCATATCAAGTCCTTACAAATGTTTTATATGTAAATTGCATTTAGTTTCTCACTACTCCGCTCGTGCATGTTACTATGATATCGTTCGCCGGATCCCGGGCTGGTTTTGTGATTGTGCGTACTGTGACATATTCGGCAGTATGATGTGTTACGGTTCCCGAGACCTCGCCATATGACCGGGTACCGTTTGCATACGGCGTTTTGATGTGATATGGCATAAGTTATGTTTGATGATATGATACGTATGATGATATGATGTGTTCGGGGATTGTACGGAGATTTGAAACTTTCTGGAGTATGATGTGTTGTGGCGCCAGCGTCGGAGTGGCGACCACGTTCCTGAGCCTTATGCATGATTTCTTTTTATTTGCATTATGTACATATGTTTTCAGTACAGGTTTTGGTATACTGATTCGGTATTCTCTCTCTGTACCTTTCACTTCAGTTGTGTTTGGATTTCTGTACTCTATGCTTTAGATACTCAGTACATCTTTCGTACTGACCCCCTTTCTTCGGGGGCTGTGTTTCATGCCCGCAGGTACAGACGTTTGTGATCCGCCAGTGTAGGCCACACATTCTGCTACTACAGAGTGCTCCTTTGATCCGGAGCCCATATTTTGGTAAATATATCTTTTGTCATGTATATGCTTATGTATATTTGACTATTTGGGGTACGGCGGGGCCCTGTCCCGTCATATGTTTCCGTTATGATTTGTAGAGGCCTGTAGTCATACATGTGGGTCATGGGTCATGTGTGTGTTCGCTTTGGTTATGATTTGTGTCTTAATGCGGTCCCGTCTGTTATAGCGGCCAAAATGGCCCGTATGTTCATATATGTGCATATATCCGGCGATGTGTATTCCGCCGCCCCTTTTGGTACTGATATGAAATTTTTGTACGCGTGACCGCTTAAGATAATAATCGTTTTCAGTTCTATTTAAAATGATGAATATGAATTCTGAGTTAAGCTATAATATGACGATTTAGTATGTAAGTCTGTTTGGGGTGTCCAAATAGGACACCAGTCGCGGCCCACGGGGCTGGGTCGTGACATAGACCATGAAATACTTATTATATATGAGAAAAAACGATAGTAAGCTAAAACCATGAATGCGGAGAAATGAAGAGAAATGGTGGATTATGGTCATTGTATATAAATGATGATTGTTGATTGCTATATTGTGATTGTTGTTGTGAGTTGATATAGAATATGGGAAAAGTAGTATAAACAAAGGAAGTGCTGTCCAATTTTCCCTAGCTTTAGAAAGCCCGTTCATATAATTGCTTAGCTAATGACGATATAAATTCTCTTGAAGGTAGAACGTGTGCATTAAAGAAGAACACGCAAGCGATAGCTTAGTAAACGTCAAAGGTATGTAAGGTTTATCCCTTCCTTCAAATGCATGAATTTTTCAAGCTTTCCATGATCCTCCTATATGATGGAACTTATGAGTTCTTAAATATACTAAATTACATACGATGATGATGATGATGATAATGAGTTAAAGTATAGAGATTCGATAGTTCATGATATGATGATCCTATAACGCTAGTGATGTCATTGTCGTTAATTCTCACCTTATGCGCTATTTCCTTCAAGGTGAGGCAAAGTACTCAGAAAATGTTCATAATATATTCGGGGGTTTACGACCTTACGTCACCCCGACATAGCTATGGTTGTTTTCAAAGTCTAATGTATACTCCTAATGCTAAATGTGAAATAATGCCAAGTCATGATATGTCTATAAGATGATTAATGATCCTAGCTTATAATAGGCCTATGTTATGTGTGAATATGCCAAGCTACGATAAGAATATGATACCTTCATGGAATGTGTAATAGTGACGGGTAATGATTGATTTTGTGACGATGAGATTCCACCGTGCCTAGATGGCCGGGCATGTCACCGCTAAGGCGGGCTGCTATGTTTACACCGAGCCTAGAGGGCCGGGCATAATCACCACTAGTGGGCGGCATACGATGGTTACCCGGACGCGGGATAACGATGAGATATGCGATATGACGAGACATGTGATGTGATGAGTTATGTGGTGTGATGACTTACGTACCATGCTTATGTAAAATGTGATATATGTACAAAATGTAATTACTTGTGACACTCTTGCAGGTTATATCTTTCTCTTATGGCTCATGACCCTCCTATTATATCTATTTCATTCTTGCCTTACATACTCAGTACAATATTCGTACTGACGTCTGTTTTCTTTGGACGCTGTGTTCATGCCCACAGGTAGACAGGGAGGAGAGCTTGAGCCAGAGTCATAGGAGCTGTCAGCCGATTGAAAGCACTCCTTCATTATCCTTTTGTGTACATTTGTATATGATGGGCTCGACGGGGTCCTGTACCGTCTATGCGTTTTGTACTTCCTTAGAGGCTCGTAGACACTCAATGTGGGTTATGTGGTCGGATAAAGTCACTATGGTATAATTGTATATACATTATTTTGGATAGCCTAAAGGGGCTTATGTATATGAAACTATTTATGTTTACAAATGAAACATGATTTTCCCATAATTTGAGCATAAAATCGACAAAAGTATAGTGAATGAGCATGATGGGTAGTAGAACGAGCGGTGCTCGGTGGTTATCCCTGGGTACTAGTCGCGGCCCCAAGCTGGGTCGTGACAAAAGTGGTATCAGAGCAGTTCAGTCCTAGGAAATGTCTACGAGCCATGTATAGTAGAGTCTTGTTTATGGTGTGTTGCGCGCCACATCAATAAACAAGAGGCTACAGGGCATTTAGGAAAAATGACCATCTTTCTTCTCATGAGATCATGCGATAGAGCCATGTTTAAGATTTTGTCCTCCCTAATAGTGTGTTATGATTTCAGAATGCCTCCAAAGGGAAAGGCTACAGCCGCCCAGAATGGCAAGGCTACCGCAAAGAGGCGGGTAGAAAGAGAGCCCCCAATGAATGTAGAAGAAGGCGAATCACATAATGAGGCCTTGTCTAACACTTCATCTACCCCGCCTAATGTGGAAGAGCCACGAGAAGCCCTAGCTCCAATTCCTCCACCGGTTGCTTCGGGTCAACAAATGACCGAGGCCATCCAGTTATTGACACAATTGGTTGCCGCTCAGGCACAACGACAAAATGTGGGTTCAAGCGATCGGGCAGCAAGTACCAAGGCCCATGATTTTATGAGTCTAAACCCTCCGAAATTCTTCGGGTCAAAGCTGGATGAAGACCCACAAAGTTTCATAGATGAGATGTTGAGGACGTTGAAGATTGTCCATGCCTCCGAAACTGAATCTGTGGAGTTGGCATCTTATAGACTCCGGGATGTGGCAGTTTTATCGTACAACAACTGGGTATTATCAAGGGGAGAGAATACGCCTCCTCCGGTTTGGCACGAATTCGTGGATGCATTTATTCGTCACTATTTGCCACCCGAGGTCCGCCGAGCTAGACTGGATAGATTTCTACATCTGAGGCAAGGAAATATGAGTGCCCAGGAGTATAGCATGCAATTTAATTTCTTGGCTACATATACCCCGACTATGGTGGCCGACATGGGACATCGTGTACACTGATTTGTGAGTGGCTTGGGGCCACACCTGTTCATGGATTGCTTGACGGCCTCTTTGCAAGAAGGGATGGATATTTCTCGAATACAAGCCCATGCCCAGAACTTAGAGGGACGACAACAACCACAAAGGGGTGATCGTGACAGTGATAGAAGACAAAGAAAAAGGGCTAGATCTATGGGCACAAGCAGTGATTATAGAGAGGGACCGAGGGGGACCTATTCTCGACATTTAGGTCAGTAAGCGACTAGTGCACCTCCACGATTCGCGGTTAGGGGATTTGATCGCTTTTTTCCTTCAGGGCAAGGTCAAAGTTCGAGTGCTTCGGGTTCTCAGTTTGGGGGTGATTACAGTGAGAGGAGACCACTAGTTCCACGATGTAGCCGGTGCCGGAAGTTACACTCCGGGCCATGTCGTCAGGACACTGATGCTTGTTATGTTTGTGGACAGACTGGGCATTTGATGTGAGATTGTCCCTCGCGGTATGGTAGAGGTGGGGTTCAGCCCACAGGCTCAGCAGCTGGTTCCTCATCGGTATGCCCGGCAGGTCAGATTCCCCAGATGTCAGCAGGTCGAGGTAGAGGCAGAAGGGCAACATCTACTTCAGGTGCCACTCGGCCCCATGTTTACGCTTTAGCGGGACGACAGGATCTCGAGTCTTCTCCGAATATGGTTACAAGTATATTGTCTATATTATCCCGTGATGTGTATGCATTGATAGATCCGGGTTCTACATTCTCTTATATTACTCCATATGTTGCTGGTTGTATTGGGGTGAAACCTGAGCCAATCAAATCTTTTGAGGTGTCTACTCCGGTTGGTGATCCCGTAATAGCAAAGCAAGTGTACAAAAATTATGTAGGTGTGATATGTGATCGTCAGACCAAAGCTAATTTGATTGAGCAGAAAATGATAGATTTCGATGTAATCATGGGTATGGATTGGTTGGCCTCGTGCTATGCTATTGTTGATTGTCGCACGAAAGTGGTTCGATTTCAATTTCGAGACACCCCGTACTTAAATGGAAGGGTAACACGGCATCCCCAAAAGTTCGTTTTATTTCCTACCTTATGGCGAGAAAGATGATAGCCAAGGGATATATTTATCACTTAGTTCGGGTTCATGACACCGAGGCAAAGTCGCCAACTTTCGAATCCATTCCGGTAGTGAATGAATTCCCAAATGTATTCCCAGATGAACTCCCATGACTTCCTCCGGAAAGAGAGATTGACTTCGGCATTGATGTGTTACCGGACACCAAGCCTATTTCTATTCCTCCGTATCGAATGGCTCCGGCAGAGTTGAAATAGTTAAAGGCATAGTTGAAAGATTTGCTTGAAAAGGGGTTCATTAGACCCAGTTCATGATCGTGAGGAGCACCGATTTTGTTCGTGAGAAAGAAAGACGGTTCTCTACGAATGTGTATCAATTATACGAAATTGAATAAGGTGACGATAAAGAACAAATATCCTCTTCCAAGGATTGATGACTTATTCGATCAATTGCAAGGTGCCAAGTGGTTTTCTAAAATAGATTTGAGATCGGGTTACCATCAAGTGAGAGTTAGAGAAGCAGATATTCCCAAGACAGCCTTCAGAACGAGATATGGCCACTATGAATTCCGAGTGATGTCGTTTGGGTTGACTAATGCTCCGGCCGTGTTTATGAATTTGATGAACAATGTATTCAGGCCTCTTTTGGATTTATTTGTGATAGTATTCATTGATGATATTCTGGTGTATTCTCGCACTGAATCCGAATATGCAGATCATTTGCGAATTGTTCTTGGCATTCTTCGAGCCCGAGAATTGTATGTAATATTTTCAAAGTGCAAGTTTTGGTTAAATTCTGTGACATTTCTGGGCCATGTTATTTCAAACGATGGCATTCGAGTCGACACTCAGAAAATTGAGGCTGTGAAGACTTGGCCAAGGCCTATGACGCCTACAGAAGTTCGTAGTTTTCTGGGTTTGGCAGGTTATTATAGAAGATTCATAGAGGGCTTATCATCTATTTCAGCCCCATTGACGAAGCTAACCCAGAAGTTAGCCAAATTTCAATGGAATGATGCTTGTGAGTGCAGTTTCCAAGAGTTGAAAGGCAGATTGACCTCAGCCCCGGTATTAACACTTCCAGAAAGGCCAGATGGCTATGTTGTGTATTGTGGCGCTTCCGGTGTTGGACTAGGATGTGTACTGATGCAACATGGAAAAGTGATTGCACATGCTTCGAGACAATTACGGAAACATGAAAAGAATTACCCAACTCATGATCTCGAATTGGCTGCGATTATTCATGCACTAAAAATATGGAGGCATTACTTGTATGGTGTGCATGTCGATATTTATACAGACCACAAAAGGCTTCAATACATTTTCAAGCAAAAGGAGTTGAACCTGCAGTAGAGGCAGTGGTTAGAATGGTTGAAAGATTATGATGTGAACATTTTGTACCACCCGGGAAAAGCGAATGTAGTAGCCGATGCGCTTAGCCGCCAATCGATGGGCAGTTTATGTGAAATCTCTCCGGAAAAGAAAGAGATTGTTCATGAGCTCCGCCAACTAGCTAGTCTTGGGGTACGTGTAATAGATTCGGGTAATGTAGGGATTAGTATGAATGATCCCACAACTTCGTCCTTGGACATAAAAGTGAAGGAGTGACAATATGAAGACTCCCAATTGTGCCATTACAGAGACCTATCTCATGAAAAGGAAAAGTCTCCATTTGAAGTTTCTATGGATGGAATTCTTAGGTACCGAGGCAGGCTATGTGTGCCGAATGTGGCAGAATTGTGTCGGCGAATTCTAGAGGAAGCACATTATTCTCGGTATTCCATTCATCCAGGTGCGACAAAAATGTATCATGATCTCAAGTTAATATATTGGTGGGACGGCATGAAGAGAGACATAGCAGAATTTGTAGCACAGTGTCCAAATTGCCAACAATTAAAAGCCAAACATCAGAAGCCAGAAGGCTTATTGCAAGCACTAGAAATCCCTACTTGGAAATGGGAAATGATCAACATGGATTTCATCGTGGGGTTACCTCATTCTCGAGGCAAGTATGACTCTATATGGGTGATCGTGGACAGATTGACAAAAGCAGTTCATTTACTTTCGGTTAGAACTACCTACTCAGTAGAAGATTATGCGAGATTATATCTCAAGGAAATTGTGCAACTCCATGGTATACCATTATCTATTATTACAGATAGAGGAGCAAAGTTTACAACCAAGTTTTGGAAGTCCTTTCAAGAAGTTCTAGGCACTCAAGTGAAGTTTAGCACGGCATTTCACCTGCAGACTGACGGACAAGCCGAGCGTACTATTCAGACCTTGGAAGATATGCTACGGGCATGTGTGCTGGATTTCGGTGGAAGTTGGGATGACCATTTACCTCTAATCGAATTTGTATACAACAATAGTTACCACTCCAGCATTCAAATGGCTCCTTATGAAGCTTTATATGGAAGGAGGTGTAGATCCCCAATCGGATGGTTTGAAACAGGAGAAGCAAAATTAATAGGCCCCGAATTGGTTCAACAGGCAGTAGAAAAAGTCAAGGTGATCCGAGATTGATTGTTGACAGCCCAAAGTCGCCAAAAGTCTTGTGCAGACAATCGCCGACGAGACTTGGAATTCCAGGTTGATGATTGGTGTATTTTTTAAAGTATCGCCAATGAAAGGGGTGATGAGATTTTGCAAGAGAGGAAAGCTAAGTCCTAGATACATTGGACCCTATCGAATTATCCGCAAGGTGGGTCATGTAGCCTATGAATTGGACTTGCCTTCGGAGCTTGAATCAGTTCATCCAGTCTTTCACATTTCAATGCTCCGCAAGCGTGTTGGAGACCCCACAAGGATTGTCCCGGTGGAGGATGTGCAAGTGACAGAAAGGCTAACCTATGAAGAGGTGCCTATTGCTATTCTAGACAGGCAAGTGCGAAGACTTTGAAATAAAGAGGTAGCTTCAGTCAAAGTCGTATGGCGAAACAACAATCGAGAAGAAATGACTTGGGAAGCGGAAGAGAAGATGAAGTCTGAGTACCAGCACTTATTTCGACCCCAGAGGAGATGCAAGATGAGACGCCAACGATATAAGGTATGTATGCTTTATCTTTATGTTTTTGGTCATGTATGGCCATAGATATGTTGATACTGTGATGTAGCCCTATGAGGCGATGATATTATGGATTGTTGTGACAGGTTGGTAGTGCCAAGTTACAGGGGAAACTCTTGCGAAATTTCCGTAGAATCCCGAGTGTTTAACATTCGAGGACGAATGTTCCAAAAGGGGGGAAGAATGTTACACCTTGGAAAAATCCCTTGTATATTTAAAGTGAATAGGCTAACAGAGGACGTAGCGTATGCGATGTTTTGATGAGTAAGAAATAGTTTTTGATAACCCTCAACGAGATTTCAAACGCATAAAATGTAAGGAAAGAAAGTTGTCAATGAAAGCGAACCATATGTTATGTATCGGATAAGAATTTCGAGCAACGAATCTATGATGGCATAATGATGTCTTGGAGACAAGTAATAACGTCCCTCAGATTGTTATTGAGATGTTAAATAACTGCCAAGAAGGTTCCATAAGGATTGGAGATCAAACGAGTCGACGAAAACAAGTTCCGGAGAACTGGACAACATACGGCCAGACATACTGGCCGTATAATATTCACGGACCGTATGTCCGGTCCGTAGATCCAGTCCAGAACAACATGGCTCACTGGACCAAATATACGGTCCCAACATACGGTTAGTAAAAATTATACGAACCGTATGTTGGTCCGTATAAAGTGGTTCGACCAGCTTTTGTATTCTAATATAAGGGACCCTTCTCATTTCATTTTCATTCCATCATCCACTCCACAAGACAAGAATACTCTAGAATATTCTCCAACATCCATCCACTAGAAAATCAAAGGAAATCAATAATCAACAACACCATATCCATGAATCAAAGTGTAAAAAACCCAAGTAAAGTTCATCTTACTCAAAGAAAACCAAAAGAGGTGACGTAGGGTTTACGACCTTACGTCACCCCGACATAGCTATGGTTGTTTTCAAAGTCTAATGTATACTCCTAATGCTAAATGTGAAATAATTCTAAGTCATGATATGTCTATAAGATGATTAATGATCCGAGCTTATAATATGCCTATGTTATGTGAGAATATGCCAAGCTACGATAAGAATATGATACGTTCATGGAATGTGTAATAGTGACGGGTAATGATTGATTTTGTGATGATGATATTCCACCTTGCCTAGATGGTCGAGCATGTCACCGCTAAGGCGGGCTGCTTATGATTCCACCGTGCCTAGATGTCTGGGCATGTCACCGCTAAGGCGGGCTGCTATGTTTACACCGAGCGGGGCGGGCATGATCACCACTAGTGGGCGGCATACGATGGTTAGCCGGACGCGGGATAACGATGAGATATGCGATATGACGAGATATGTGATATGATGAGATATGTGATGTGATGACTTACGTACCATGATTATGTAAAATGTGATATATGTACAAAATGTAATTATTTGTGACACTCTTGCAGATTATATCTTTCTCTTATGGCTCATGACCCTCCTATTATATCTATTTCATTCTTTCCTTACATACTCAATACAATATTCGTACTGACGTCCGTTTTCTTTGGACGCTGTGTTCATGCCTACAGGTAGACAGGGAGGAGAGCTTGAGCCAGAGTAGTAGGAGCTGTCAGCCGATTGAAAGCACTCCTTTGTTCCGGAGGTGCTTTATTATCCTTTTGTGTAAAGTTGTATATGTTGGGTTCGACAGGGTCCTGTCCTGTCTATGCGTTTTGTACTTCCTTAGAGGCTCGTAGATACTCAATGTGGGTTATGTGGTTGGATAAAGTCACTATGGCATAATTTTATATACATTGTTTTTATAGCCTAAAGGGGCTTATGTATATGAAACTATTTATGTTTACAAATGAAACATGATTTTCCCATAATTTGAGCATAAAATAGACAAAAGAGTAGTGAATAAGCATGATGGGTAGTAGTACGAGTGGTGCTCGGTGGTTAGCCCCAGGTACCCGTCGCGGCCCCTAGCTGGGTCGTGACACTAGCTATTCGGGAGGAAGGATAGCCACCGTTGAATTTCATATTCCGGTGTGGTGCGCTGTGACAAGGGAACCTCTATGGTTACCCCTTCGATGTGCTTGATTCTGGGGCCAATATTGGCATGTCTGATATTCTTACTTTCTCATGGAATTGTTGATGTTAATTATGATCATTTGAAAGGCATATTTGAAGTTGTACCTTGACAAGAGGTCTTATAATCAGTTTTGATAATTCTTATTGAGATACACAAACTAAATAACTGTTCTTACATTGGTTTCACCTGATTTTCAGGACTGATTTCCTTATGTATTGTTGTACTTTATTTTCAAATTAATTATTGTCCCCGAGGCACTCACTGAGTACAAAGTACTCAGGCATACCATTGTTGTTTTTTATGGTATGTTAGGTAACGGTGAAGAGCAGGTTCTTGATACTCCGAGCGTTTAGGATGGACTTGCGATTGCTGCTGATTGTGTGAGCCCACACATTCATTCGTGGGACACCCTATTTATTTGATTCTGCTTATTTATATTATTTTTTGGGCTGCGTCCCGTTGAGTTAGATATTTATTCCTTATTCTTATAAGCTCCTTAGTATATATTCGAATGTGGGTAGAAGAAGATTTATTGTTTAACTCTTTCGGGCACACTGTCATGTTTTGGTTGAATTATTTAAATTATAACGACTTCCGCTGATTTAATTCATATATTCATGATTTGTTACATTTATTTTATAAACTGTTGGAGGCTAATATTGAACCTGGCGGGTTCAAGTGTTATTATTGTGTCGTTTAGGTTCGTCCAATGTTGTTCATGTTGTCGGATGCCGGTCACGTCTAGGGTGGGTTTTGGGGCGTGAAAACCTGATCACCTGTATGACCGAGAATCTCCCACAACATATATAGGTGTTTCAAGTTCTTCTTGATTCTAGATTGTGTTGTAGATCTTCAAGACCTTTTAGGATCATTCTAATTCGCTCGTTAATTCGTGCCTTGCAGAAATGGCTCTGACGCCATCCAAAAATTATAATTGAGCACAAGGCGCGAGAACTAACTGAACTTTTGGGGGCGCAACTACTGGTAATGGAAATAATGCTGGAAATCAAGCACCACCCCTAGCACTGCCTGCTCCTGCTGTTCCTGTTGCGAGTGTGCCTGACATTGGTACTATGCAAACGGTTATTCAAATGTTGAGTGCTTTAGTTGCGACTCAGCAGCAGCGTGGAGGTGTGGGACCTCATGGTGGAAGCAGACTTAAGCAAATCCTAGACTTAAAGTCCCCTGATTTCTTTGGGTAACGAGAGGTGGATGACCTCCAGCACTTTTTAGATGAGACCTTCAAGGCATTGAGGGCAATGGATGCCCAGGACTCCAAAGCTCTGAGGCTCACTTCGTATCAGTTAAAGGATGTTGCTCACGTATGGTTTGAGATGTGGGAATCTGAGAGGGGTCACGCTGCTTTAGCTCCGACGTGGGCTGAATTTGAAGAGGCGTTCATGGAAACGTTTCTGATAAGGAGAGATTTGCTATGGCTACGAAGATTGAAAAGCTAGAACAAGGCAACAAGTCGGTTCGTGAGTATAGTTTGGAGTTCACCCGTCTGTCAAAGTATTCTTTATACAAGATTCCGACTGAAAAAACATAAGTTGACTCATTTTGTGAAAGGCTTGGTACCACGTATCAAGTTTGTATGTGTTGTTGTTGCTATGTCTCCTGCTTGCACTTTCTTATCTCGGGTTGGGTTTGCTGAACAACAAGACTGTTGGAAAAATGAAGAGAGGGTAGATCGAGATCAGAACAAGAAGGCCCGATCGGCGGGTGGTTTCGGTGGTAATAACTATAAGAGAGGGCAGAGTAAAGGGTATTCTGCACTTGCTCAATTTGACGCTTATTCCCATGCTAGTGTGCCTTCTTGTAGGCAAGGTCAGAAAAATAATAATAATAATAGTAATTTTTCAGAGGGAAGTAGCCGTCCGCCAGTGTGGGAAGAACGCATCTGTCATCATTGTGGGATTAGAGGCCACATTAAGAGGGAATGCCGAAAATGGCTATGTTAGATGGCTGCTATGAATAACCAAAAGAATGATTCGCCTGCTTCTGTATCTGCTAGAAATCCTCCTGCTGGTAATGCTAACAATAATAATCAGAATGCTCATAATAACGGCAGGGGAAAGGAAGTCGCTAATACTTCTGGTTGAGGGACAACTCGACTTTATGGGCTGACTCGTAGGAAGACAGCTAAGGCTTCTGACGCTGTGGTTACAGGTATCCTTGCCATCTGTTCTCATGATGCTTACTCATTGATTGATCCGGGTTCAAATTTATCCTATGTGACTACTTATTTTGCTCTTGATAGGGGTATGAAACCCAAACCTTTGTTGGAACCTTTTGTTGTTGATACACCTTCTGGTGTTCCTGTTATTGCTTCTAGAGTGTATAGAACTTGTGTTGTTGTGATTAAGGAACGTGAGACCATAGTTGATTTGTATAAACTTGAGATGGTGGATTTTGATATAATTATAGGGATGGACTGGTTATCTGTGCGTTATACTAATGTTGATTGTCGCCTTAGTTCGTTTCGCCTTTCTCGATGAGCCTGTTATTGTGTGGGAGGGTGAAATTGCTAAGCCAAAAGGTAGATTTATTTCCTACTTAAGGCTCATAAGATGATTACTAAGGGGTGTATTTACCATTTGGTTGTTGTGAATGATGCACAAGTCGTAGTACCCGAATTTGCATATGTTCCCATAGTCAGTGATTATCCCAAAGTATTTCCTGAAGATCTTCCTGGTATTCCTCCAGATAGAGTTATTGATTTTGGGATTGATGTTATCCCCGACACCCAACCTATTTCTATTCCACCTTATCGTATGGCTCCAGTGGAGCTAAGAGAATTAAAGGATCAATTGAAGGACTTATTGGATAAGGGTTTTTTTCATCCGAAAAAGTTCCTCACCTTGGGGTGCTCCAGTCTTGTTTGTTAGGAAGAAGGATGGTTCCCTTAGAATGTGTGTTGACTACCGTCAGCTTAATAAAGTGACCATTAAGAATAAGTATTCCTTGCCTAGGATAGATGATTTGTTTTACCAACTTCAAGGTGCTAAGTTCTTTTCTAACATTGACCTGAGGTCTAGATATCATCAATTGAAGATAAAGGAGGAGGATATCCCGAAATCTGATTTCCGTACTCGTTATGGGCACTTTGAATTTCTAGTCTTGTCCTTTGGCTTGACTAATGCGCCTGCTGCATTCATAGATTTGATGAACCGTGTGTTTAATCCGTATCTAAACGCTTCATTATTGTGTTTATTGATGACATTTTGGTGTACTCTAAGAATCATGAGGATCATGCTAATCATTTGTGGATAACTTTGACAACACTTGAGGAGAACGAGTTGTATGCAAAATTCTGTAAGTGTGAATTCTGCTTGATTCTGTGGCTTTCTTGGGTCATGTGGTGACTGGTCATGGCATTAAAGTAGACCCCCAGAAAATTTCAGCGGTGAAGGATTGGCCTACACCCAGTAGTGCGACTGAAATTCGTAGTTTCTTAGGTTTCACAAATTTTTACCGAAAGTTTGTGGAAGGTTTTTCATCAATAGCATCTCCATTGACTAAACTGACACAGAAGACTGCTAAGTTTCAGTGGTCCGAAGCCTGTGAAAAGAGTTTCCAAGAGCTTAAGTCAAGGTTAACTTCGGTTCCTATTTTGACTTTACCTTCTGGGTCTGGTGGATATGTGGTGTATTGTGATGCTTTTTGAATTGGTTTGGGTTGTGTATTAATGCAGAATGGTAAGGTGATTGCTTATGCTTCCCGTTAGTTGAAGAATCATGAGAAGAACTATCCGACTCATGACTTGGAGTTGGCTACTGTGGTATTTACTTTGAAAATTTGGCGTCATTATCTGTATGGTGAGCATTGTGATGTTTTTACTGATCACAAGAGTCTGCAATATATCTTCAAGCAGCGAGAGTTGAACCTCAGGCAGTGGAGGTGGTTGGAGTTATTGAAAGATTACGACTTGAATATCTTGTATCATCCTGGTAAGGCTAATATGGTTGTTGATGCTTTGAGTAGAAAATCTAAGGGCACATTGGCTTATTTGCGTGCACATGACATGCCCATGGGGAAGGAAATTCGAAGACTTGCTAGTCTTGGGGTCAGACTTGATGAAACTAAAGATGTAGAGTTAGTGGGAATCACGTCATCACGGTCTGACGTGGTGGAAAGGATAAAATCCAAGTAATATGATGATGAACTTTTGGCAAAGCTGAGAGATGGAGTGGAAAGGGGTGGGTACACTTCATTTACTATTGGTACTGGTGATAGTGTTCTGCGGTTGCAAGGATGATTGTGTGTTCCTAATGTTGATGGTCTTTGACAAGAATTAATGATGGAAGCTCATAGTTCCAAGTATTCGGTTCATCCGGGTTCTGCCAAACTGTATAAGGATTTGAAACAACACTATTGGTTGAAGAGCATGAAGGTTGATATTTCTAACTTTGTGGCTAAGTGTTTAACCTATCAATAGGTGAAGGCTGAACATCAAAGGCCTGGAGGCCTAGCTCAGAATATCGAGATTCCGCAGTGGAAGTGGGAGGAGATCAATATGGATTTCGTTATGGGGTTTCCCCGCACAAAGGGCAAGTTTAATTGGATTTGGGTTATTGTGGATAGACTCACAAAGTCTGCCCATTTTCTCCCTCTGAAGACATCATATACCACAGCAGAGTACGCCAAGTTATATCTATAAGAGATAATTAGATTGCATGGTGTTCCGACATCGATTATATTTGACAGAGGTACGCAATTTACTACTTATTTTTGGACATCCTTTCGGAAAGGTTGGGAACTAGAGTGAAATTGAGCACTGCCTTTTATGCTCAAACTGACGGGCAGACGGAGAGAACTATTCAAACTTTGGAAGATATGCTACGAGCTTGTGCAATCGATTTTGGAGGAAGTTGGGATGAACACATACCTCTGGTGGAATTCACTTACAACAATAGCTATCAAGCGAGTATTCAGATAGCTCCTTATGAGGATCTTTATGGGAGGCATTGTCGGTCTCCAATTGGCTGGTTTGAACCAACTGAAGTGGAGTTGTTGGGCCCAGATTCAGTTCATGAAACAATTGAGTAGGTTAATCTTATTGTGCAACGGCTCAAGACAACTCAGAGTAGACAAAAGTCCTATACGGGTATGAGGCGGCGTGAGCTAGAGTTTTCTGTTGGTGACAAGGTGTTCTTGAAAGTGTCGCCGATGAAGGGAGTAATTCGGTTTGGTAAAAAGGGGAAACTTAGTCCCAATTTTATTGGCCCTTACGAGATTGTTAGGAAAATTGGGACGGTGGCTTATGAATTGAAGTTACCATCTGATATGGCCATGGTGCATCCTGTGTTTCACTTTCAATGTTGAGGTTGTACAAACCTGATCCTTCCCATGTGTTGAACCATGAAGAGATTGAAATTAATGAAGGGTTAACCTACGAAGAAAAACCGGTTCAGATTCTAGATCGTCAAGTTAGAAGGTTGAGAACAAAGGATGTTGCATCGGTTAAAGCTTTGTGGCGAAACCGTAATATTGAGGAAGCTACTTGGGAAGCAGAGGAGGACATAAAGAAGATATATCCTCACTTGTTCCTATGGCAAGTATGAGCTAGCTTTTTAAATTACTCATGGATGAATCGTTGTGTTTGTTCGAAGCAACTTGTGGTTTAGTGAATTCTTTTCTAGACTATTATTGTCATTTCAGGACGAATGAATCTTAAAGGGGGATAATGTAACATCCTGTAAATCCGTATAGAGTGTGAAAGCATTGTATGAGTCTTTTGGAACTTTATATGTTGGGTTACGTGCATGACTTTAGGCTAAAGACCGAAAAGGAGATGGTCAAAATGAAAATTCACTGTAGTTTCGCGAAAAAGAGGTTCGATGGTCGCCCTTTGTACCGTCGATCTGTTTGACGCTCCGTCCTTTGCACCATATAAAGTAAGGAAGAGAAAGTTGCTCACTGGAAATTTCATGACTTTGACGGAGCAGATCGACGCTCCGTCGATCTGTTCGACGCTTGCTGTTTGTACCGTCGATTGTGCCTGACGGGTTGAAATTATATAAGTTGCAAAATTTTAGTTTTTCTTCCATTCTTTTCATTCTCAACAACCCTATGGACGAAAATATCTCTATAGGGCTCCAACACTAAGGTAAGAACATCTTAATCATTGATTATCAAACCTAACATCAAACCCAAGATTCTTAACATGATTCTTGTGACTAAAACCTAGGGTTTGCAACATAATTCTTCCTAAAGGGATTCAAGTTAGGGTTTGGGTGTTCTTCACTAGAAAAGTGAATTGTTAAACTTTGTTTAACATACTAAGGTGTGTCTCTCTTTTAAAAACCTTATCATGGATATATGTTTTCTTCTCAAAGGTTCTTTATTGAATGTGAAGGTGAACTTCTCATGCAAAACCCTAATTCATGTCTTTTCCTGTGGTTGGTAGGCGTGAGGGGACAAGCCCACATTGAACCTTGACTGTATTATCCTCTATATACGTATATGAAATCATAATCATTTTCTTCTATAAGAGATGATCAGTGATGATTGTTAATTGTTGGTATTGATGACTTTACAAAGAAACTAAGACAAAGGAATCTTGTTTAAAGAAGTGGAAACGTTTTCAAGATTATATATGAAATTATGGATTTTCGTAATGGCATAATGAACTCTCATTCTATTTAATAGTGTGACTACTTTGAGATAAATTGTGAATCGGCTTCTAGGATATGACCTTTGTTGTTGGGTTTAGACTAGCTACTCGGGAGGAAGGGTAGCCACTATGGATCCTAGTGTGACAATGCCTAGCCATTTGGGAGGAAGATTGGCCACTTCTGGGTTTGCCACCTGGGGTGTGATTATGCCTAGATATTCGGGAGGAAGGATAGCCACCGTTGAATTTCATATTCCGGTGTGGTGCACTGTGACAAGGGAACCTCTATGGTTACCCCTTCGATGTGCTTGATTCTGGGGCCTATATTGGCATGTGTGATATTCTTACTTTCTCATAGAATTGTTGTTGTTAATTATCATCATTTGAAAGGCATATTTGAAGTTGTACCTTGACAAGAGGTCTTATAATCCGTTTTGATAATTCTTATTGAGATACACAAACTAAATAATTGTTCTTACATTGGTTTCACATGATTTTCAGGACTGATTTCCTTATGTATTGTTGTACTTTATTTTCAAATTACTTATTGTCCCCGAGGCACTCACTGAGTAGAAAAGTACTCAGGCATACCATTGTTGTTTTTGATGGTATGTTAGGTAACGGTGAAGAGATGGTTCTTGATACTCTGAACGTTTACGAAGGACTTGCGATTGTAGCTGATTTGGTGAGCCCACACATTCATTCGTGGGACACCCTATTTATTTAATTTCATTTATTTATATTAGGTTCCGAGCTGCGTCCCGATGAGTTAGAAATTTATTCCTTATTCTTAGAAGCTCCTTAGTATACATTCGAATGTGGGTAGAAGAAGAGTTGTTGTTTAACTCTTTCAGGCACACTGTCATGTTTTGGTTGAATTATTTAAATTATAAAGACTTAGGTTGATTTAATTCAGATATTCATGATTTGTTACATTTATTTTATAAACTGTTGGAGGCAAGTATTGAACCTGGCGGGTTCAACTGTTATTATTTGTCGTTTAGGTTCTTTCGATGTTGTTCATGACGTCGGATGCCGGTCACGTCTAGGGTGGGTTTTGGGGCGTAACACACAGGTTTGCCTTTTTTCCTGATATCAATCACAATTTCTTTAGTGAGTAGAACAGGCTCAATGATACTTCTATTCGTCACAAACCTAGACTGGTTGGGAGAAATCATCTCATGGAAGAACTTGTCTAGCCTCCCATGCACAGCTCTAGAAATAACTTTATTGACAAAGTTACTCAAACTTATAGGCCTCAAATCGGTGAACTACTGAACCAGCTCCTTCTTAAGAAGAAGCACTAGATTTGTGTGAGTGACAGACTTTGGAAGTGCATGACCTTCATAGAATGCCTTCACTACTTTATAGACATCTATCCCAACTCTATTCTAGCAAGCCTGATAAAAACTGCCTGATAATCCATCTGGACCACAAGCACTCTCACTTTTTAAATCAAAAACTGCATTTTTAACTTCATCTTCTGTAGGAAGGGCTCACAACATTTCGTTGTATTCATCAGTAACTAATATGGGCACCATATTTATCATAGAAAAGTCTGAACTACAAGCTTCTTGAGTAAACTGATCCTGAAGAAACTGCACTGCACCTTGAGCAATTGCTTCCTCATTCTCAAGCCAAACACCATCAGCATCTTGGATTCTATTCACTTGTAGACTTTTTCTTTTACCATTGACAATACTATGGAAGAACGTTGACTACCATTCTATCCAACCTCTCAAATATGCAGTCATTTCCAGCCCTCCCATTCCACTATGTGAATGGACTACCTTTGAAAGAAGTTTCCTCCAGCTCACAAGAATTTATGTAGAAGGCAAAGTCTTCATAATCTTGAGGGACAATAGGAGTACTACCAATTTTCTGTTACTCATTTAGCACCACATTAAAATCCCCTCCTACCATCCAAGGTATGTCTATGTTAGCAGATAAATGATATATACTATCCCATAATTGTAACCTCTCAAAGTCATCACATTTAGCATATTCTAGTGTATAAATCATATGTCTGTTGTGCTCCTGCAAAAACAACTTCAAAGTAATCGCCTGTTATGTATCTGATACAACCTGTACATCCACATTATCATTAACAAAGAACTAAATCTTCCCATTGCAGTTTGCACCTGCACTATGCATTGCCAATCATCTTTGATAATTTTGTATATGTCTAGCTTGTTGGAAAGGTTCCATCAAAGCTATCAATAAAAAATTGTGATGTTTATGTAACATTTATAGCCTATGAAAGCTTGTTGAGTCCTTACTGATCTGATGTTCCATATCAAAGCTTTTACTATCATTTCAAAGAGACTTTCAAAGCTGCAGCTCTCTTTGGCACATCCCTGATTAGATGTTGACCTTCCATATGGTTTCCTTTCTTTCACTTTTTTCCACTCTTCAATGCTGATTTTGGTGATAAACCAGCCTGTCTACTTATATGAACTAAATTAGCCTCTAGAGATTCCTCATTATCTTCATTATTACTGATCTCATTCTCCTTTACATCTGTGTTACTGATTTCTGACTCTCCTACTTGGTGAGAAACAATATTATGTAGCCTCCTTATAACAGAGTTCTTGCTCAATATTTGCAAAGGTTGAATTGTCTTAGAACTGGTTACTATATTCATTGAGATCCCCTTCTCAATCAAAGGTAATGACTGTGAGTTCACCAATTCCCCATCCAGTCCACTACCGGGATCATTCAACTTCTATATTATCACTAGGACCACGAACTTCCACATGATCCACTCCATGACTCACAACTGGAACTGCAGTCTCTAGATTAGCCACAATATCCACTACATTGTCCACCATATGGTCCTCAGCATTAAGTTCACGAATAGTACTAGTAGGATATGCTATTTTCATCTTGTTTGTAGAAGAATCTTCATTACATATCACTTTAGACATCTCCTCACAAGTTTCCACAGATACCAAATTTGCCTACAATGCAGAAGAGTTTGTTTCCATGATCATATTATCAATCACACCTTTAGAATGCTTATTCTCCCAGATTTCCCTTTCAGCACTATCAACTACTTTTGCTGCACTATGATTTCATTATTAGATATTAAGGGCTCATCCTTCCCATTATTAACCACATCTTCAACCTCAAGTGTAGCAAATTTGTTTTCCACATGAACCTCATTATTGACAGATTTATTACCCATATCCATATTTCTTCTATCTGCAACCTCATTAAAAGTTTTATGATTTCCAACTACCAATCCACGAGCAAGAGTTTTAGTAGGTAATTTCCTATAGTTCCAACCTGTAGAAGGTTGTTTAAGCACATGTGGAACAACCTTCTTCACCCACTCCTCCTTCATCTTACCAGCGTTATTCATAACCTCATTTTAGAAGTCTCAACAGCCTCAAACCTCAATTCTGGATGCAATATCCTACAACAAATCTCATCATGACCCTGAAGCTTGCATTTCTTACAATACGTTGGCAGCACATCATATTGTATCTTAACAACCACTAGTTTAACTTGCTCATATTTCTCATCCTTGATTCCATCCTTACAAACGCTGGTCGATTAGCAACAAGATTAACTAAAACTTTAACCCTAGCATAACTAGGTCTAGTTTTGTTAATTGTTGCCATGTCCAACTGCATTGGTAGACCTACAGCTGAAGCTAAAGAGAAAAGAGCCTCCTTTACAATTTATGTAGGTAACAAGTACGCAAAAGAGATCCAAGCTATAGCCTTAGTCGTCTCCTCATCAATTTTGAACATGGGATCATAAATTAACGTACGCATTTGGTAAGAATAGCCATCCTTACACTTAACATAATGTGCAACCTTTGAAGTCATTGTAACAAAGTCTTCTAGATTCTCCAATCTCATAAGAACGTGTCTATGCCTGAAAAAAAAACCAATACTACAATCTCCCTTTATGCCACATTGTTTAGGAATTTGGATTCGCAAGTCCTCTAAATCAGGTAGATTATAAGAAACTTTTCCTATCACTGCATATGAGAGCTTTCAATTTTGTTCATACGTAGAATCTCTTCCTCTGTCCATTTAATCACATGTATTTCATCAACAATCTCCACGGGCTTTATTTGGATTGGTTCAACATCACATATTGGCGTCTGCATTGTTGCATGATTATGGTTTAGAACTTCAGCATATCTTATGGTTTTCAATGTAGATTCAACAATGGTAATTGCTCCATTAGTGGAAGGTAAAGGTGGGTAGTGAGTAGTTGAAGGTAGGGAACCAGCCACCAATGGTGGCTGGCTGGCGGCGGCCTTGGTTAATAGAATAGGGTTTACTCTCTTTTAGGGTTTGCATGGAGAGAGAAGAGAGCTTTTTTGAGGAATGAAATTGTAGTTATTTGCTAGCAAAACATGTTCAACCCTAGCTTTCAATCTCTTGAGAAGGATTAAAATGGAAATCCTATGTTTTTGTTGAAGAATCGTGTTGTTAATCATGAAATAATGTTTGAATTACTTAGGAATTGTTACAGCGATGTTACCTTAATGTTGGAGGATGAGGAGTGGAGAAAAATGGCTCCTTAGGGATTTAGAACGAAGTTGGAATGGCTGATAAATGAAATTTTGAGTTAAGGTTTGAATTTATAGCACATACATTTTGGACCCCATGCTCACCGAGCGGGGTCTAAGGCGAGCCCTTTCCTCGCTTTGGGGCTAGCTTCGCGAGCTCCCCTATCCATTTTACACTTAAGACTATTTTTCACAATTTTGTTTCACTTTTAGACCCCTACCTCACTGAACGCGGCCAATGGATTGCCCCTGCCTCGCTTTGGGGCAAGCTCAACGAGCTCCCTTACCCATTTGCACTTAGTCAAAATTTCACGTTTTTATACTAGTTGACGACATTTAGTAAAATGGGCATAACTCCTAACACAATGTTCTGTTCAAGATCCACAATATACCGTTACAAAGCTATTTCAAAGGGCTACAACTTTTGTATTTTACGTTTTCTCTAATTCGCAACGTATATCCACGTAATTGGGCTGGCAAGTAGATGTATCGAAAACTTAGGTGATTCTATGGAATCTTAAGCACCTTACTATTCGTCTTGGTTCAAAAATAACAATTTCCACCCAAACTAATCCCCATTGTACTTCACATGTCTAAAATGTCACATTAATACTTACACACTTATTTTGAATTTACGGAGTGTTACATTGATGTATGGCCAACGCGCATGGCCTACTGCTCTGAGCGTTTTTGTGACACTCATAACTTCTTACCCCGATCTCTGTTTGTCCTGATCTGTATATGATGGAAAGGTATTTCCATGTACTACTAAATTTATTAAGGAGCCTTTTCTAAATTCCCAATTAATCAAGGGGTTACGGTTGCCCGAAGTAGGCCCCTCACCCACTTTCGCAAAAAGTTCAAACCTTCAAATTTTCCCCAAGAACTTTAACGGTACGAGTCTAACCTTAGTTCTAAGATATGGGCTGTAACATAATCCTTCCTCATCTCCGTATTGATTATCATATTCCGAATCAATCTGCCATGTTCTTGACATTCTACAACTCTCTTCTTTATATCAACTTGTTAGTGTAATTCTTTAATATCATATATCTTTGACGTTTCGAAACGAATGGAATAGAGTGGATAATGGACGTTTTTCCTACTCCCACCTCACAATTTTTGTCACACTTGACCACGCCATCAGCCCAAATCTCAAGATCTCTTCTTATTTAATTCCAGTTTGTGGCTCTCTGTAACGACTTGCTTGGTCGTTATAGTCTTTTTAGCAATTTTGACCCTTCCCCGAGCTGTTTTAGCTCACATTTGACCCAAGGTGACTGTTGAAGCTCTTCCCGAGGTATTTAGATATGATTTGGGTGACGTTTTGGGAAAATTTAGGCTTAAAGCAAAAAAAGGTTGACTTAAAGTTAACTTTTGGTAAACGGACCTTTATCGGAAATTCGTCAATTCTGAAAGGTTCGAATGGTCATTTAGAACTTGTGTGTATATTAGGTTCGATTTCCAATGCATTCGGATACATTTTGGGACTTAGGTTAGATAGTTAGTTTTGAGGTATCGAGGGTTGACTTGGTCACGATGGGAATTTTGAGGCTACGAGTGCGTTTTTAGCGTATTTTTATATATATCTGCATATTTGATTTGTGTTCAGGAGGTTCTAGGATGGTTCTGAAGGTCGATTTCAGCTTTGGGTCTGGTGTCTTGGTGACCACTTTGGCGCAAAAGTGGTAGCGCGGAAGTCTGCATGAAAGCGTGGCCAAACCACCAAAGCGGTAGCGCGAAAGCGGTGGCCGAACAACCGAAGCGGCCGACGGGCTAGATTTTTTATTTAAATGCCTCATGAAATCCCTTGTTGCCCTCATTCCAAAAGTTACATTTCCTTAGCATCTTGGAGGCGATTTTAGAAGGGCTTGGTCAGATTTCTCACGAGAGTAAGTTCCTAATCTTAATCTCTTTTATTTACCCTCACTAAGTAAGAATTCATGGTAGAAAATACATAGAACCTGGAAGAATAAGAGAGGGGTTTTTGGGTTTCTTTCTTGAATAAGTTGTTAATTATAAAGACTTGATTCATCTATTGAATAATTTAAAACGCTAACTCATACCTGCCATAGGGAACAAGTGAGGATATCTCTTCTTCATGTCCTCCTCTGCTTCCCAAGTAGCTTCCTCAGTATTATGGTTTTGCCACAATACTTTAACCGATGCTACATCCTTCGTCCTCAACCTTCTAACTTGACGATCTAGAATCTGAACCGGATTTTTTTCATAGGTTAACCCATCATTAATTTCATTCTCTTTATAGGAAGGATCAGGTTTGTACAACCTCAACATCGAAACGCGAAACACAGGGTGCACCATGGCCATATCGGATGGTAACTTCAATTCATAAGCTACCGTCCCAATTTTCCTAACAATATCGTAAGGGCTAATGAAGCAGGGACTAAGTTTCCCCTTTTTTCCAAACCGCATTATTCCCTTCATCGGCGATACTTTTAACAACACCTTGTCACCGACAGAAAACTTTAGCTCACGCCGCCTCATACCGGTATAGGACTTCTATCGACTCTGAGCTGTCTTGAGTCGTTGCACAATAAGATTAACCTTCTCAATTGCTTCATGAACTGAATCCGAACCCAACAATTCCACTTTAGGTTGTTCAAACCAACCAATTGGTGACCGACAACGCCTCCCATAAAAAGCCTCATAAGGAGCCATCTGAATACTCGCTTGATAGCTATTTTTGTAAGTGAATTCCACCAGAGGTAGGTGTTCATCCCAACTTCTTAAAAAATCGATTGCACAAGCTCATAGCATATCTTCCAAAGCCTGAATAGTTCTCTCCGCCAGCTCGTCAGTTTGAGGATGAAAGGCAGTGCTCAATTTCACTCTAGTTCCCAACCCTTCCTAAAAGGATGTCAAAAAATGAGCAGTAAATTGCGTACCTCTGTCAGATATAATCGAGGTCAGAACACCAAGCAATCTAACTATCTCTTTTAGATATAACTCGGCGTACTTTTCCGCAGTATATGATGTCTTCCCAAGGAGACAATGGGCAAACTTTGTGAGTCTATCCACTATCACCCAAATCAAATCAAACTTGTCCTTGGTGCGGGGTAAACCTACAACGAAATCCATATTGATCTCCTCCCACTTCCACTGCGGAATCTCGATATTCGGAGCCAGGCCTCCAGGCTTTTGATGTTCAGCCTTCACCTGTTGACAGTTTAAACACTTAGCCACAAAGTTAGAAATATCAACCTTCATGCTCTTTCACAAATAGTGTTGTTTCAAATCCTCATACATTTTGGTTGATCCCGGATGAACCGAATACTTGGAACTATGAGCTTCCATTATTAATTCTTGTCGAAGATCAGGAACACACAATCGTCCATGCAATCGCAGAACACTATCACCGGTACCAACAGTAAATGAAGTGTACTAACCCCTTTCCACTCCATCTCTGAGCTTTGCCAAAAGTTCATCATCATATTGCTTGGAATTGATCCTTTCCAATGGGTCAGACCGTGATTCCCACTAACTCTCCATCTTTGGTTTCATCAAGTCTGACCCCAAGACTAGCAAGTCTTCGAATTTCCTTCCCCATGGGCATGTCATATGCACGCAAATAAGCCAACGTGCCCATAGATTTTCTACTCAAAGCATCAGCAACCACATTAGCCTTACCGGGAAGATACAAGATATTCAAGTCGTAGTCTTTCCACAACTCCAACCACCTCCTCTTCCTGAGGTGCAACTCTCACTGCTTGAAGATATATTGTAGACTCTTGTGATCAGTAAAAACATCACAATGCTCACTATACAGATAATGACGCAAAATTTACAAAGCAAACACCACAGCAACAAACTCCAAGTCATTAGTCGGATAGTTTTTCTCATGCTTCTTCAACTGACGCGAAGCATAAGCAATCACCTTACCGTTCTGCATCAATACACAAGGCAAACCAATTCTAGAAGCATCACAATACACCACATATCCACCAGACCCAGAAGGTAAAGTTAAAATAAGGGCCGAAATCAACCTTGTCTTAAGCTCTTGGAAACTCTTTTCACAAACTTCGGACAACTGAAACTTAGCATTCTTCTGTGTCAATTTAGTCAATGGTGAGGCTATGGACAAAAAACCTTCCACAAATTTTCTGTAATAATTTGCCAAACCCAAGAAACTATGAATTTTTGTCGCACTAGTTGGTCTGGGCCAATCCTTAACCGCTGATATTTTATGAGGGTCTACCTTAATGCCGTCACCAGTCACCACATGACCTAAGAAAGACACAGACTCCAGCCAGAATTCACACTTAGAAAATTTTGCATAAAGCTCGTTCTTCTCGAGGGTGTTCAAAGTTATCCTCAAATGATTAGCACGATCATCACGATTCTTAGAGTACACCAAATTGTCATCAATAAACACAACAATGAAGCAGTCTAGATAAGGCTTAAACACACGATTCATCAAATCCATGAATGCAACAGGCCCATTAGTCAACCTAAAGGACATGACTAGAAACTCAAAGTGCCCAAAACGAGTACGAAAAGCGGTTTTTGGGATATCCTTTTCCTTTATCTTCAATTGGTGATACCCAGACCTCAGGTCAATCTTTGAAAAGAACTCAGCACCCTGAAGTTGATAAAATAGATCATCTATCCTAGGCAAAGGATATTTATTCTTAATATTCACTTTATTAAGTTGACGGTAATCAACACAAATCCTAAGGGAACCATCTTTCTTTCTAACAAACAACACTGAAGCACCCCATCCTAAGGAACTTGGTCGGATGAAACCTTTATCCAACAAGTCCTTCAACTGATCATTTAACTCCCTTAGCTCCGCTGGAGCCATATGATACGGTGGAACAGAAATAGTTTGGGTGTCAGGAATAACATCAATCCCAAAATCAATAACCTTATCAGGAGGGATGCTAGGGAGATCTTCGGGAAATACTTTGGGATAATCATTGACTATGGGAACAGATGTAAATTCGGGTAATACGGCTTTTGTATCATTAACAGCAACCAAATGGTAAATGCACCCCTTAGTAATCATCTTATGACCCTTAAGATAGGAAATAAATCTACCATTTGGCTTAGCAATTTCACCCCTCTCCCACACAATAACAGGCTAATCGGGAAAGGAGAAACGAACTAACTTATGGTGACAATCCACATTAGTATAGCACGAAAACAACTAGTCCATACCCATAATTACATCAAAATCAACCATCTCAAGTTCATACAAATCAGCCACGGCCTCACGACCTTTAATCACAACAACACAATCTTTGTACACTCTAGAAGCAATAACAGGAACACCCGAAGGTGTATCAACTGCAAAGGGTTCCAACAATGGTTCGGGTTTCATACCCATATCAAGAGCAAAATAAGGGGTTACATAGGATAAATTTGAACCCGGATCAATCAACGAGTAAGCATCATGAGAACAGATGGTAAGAATACTTGTAACCATGGCGTCAGAAGCCTCAGCTGTCTCCTTACAAGTAAGGCCATAAAGTCGAGTTGTCCCTCCACCAGAAGTATTAGCAACTTCCTTTCCTTTGCCGTTATTACAAGCATTCTGATTATTATTGTTAGCATTATCAGCAGGGGAATTTTTAGCAGATGTAGAAGCAGGCGAATCATTCTTTTGATTATACATAGCAGCCATCTCGCGTAGCCACTTTATTCATTCCCTTAAGATGCCCCCTAATACCACAGTGATGACAGATACGATCTTCCCACACTGGCGGACGACTACTCCCCTACGAAAACATACTATTATTATGATTTTTCTGGCATTGCCTACCAGAAGGCACACTAGCATGGGAATGAGAACTAGACTAAGCAGGTGCAGAATATCCTCTACTCTGCCCTCCCTAGTAGTTATTACCACTGAAACAACCCGCCAAATGGGCCTTCTTGTTCTGATCTCGATCCATCCTCTTTTCATTTTTCCAACTCTCTTGTTGTTCAGCAAACCCAACCAGAGATGAGAAAGTGCAAGTGGGAGACATAGCAACGGCAGTGCATGCAGACTTGATACGTGGTACCAAGACTTTCACAAAATGAGTCAACTTATGCTTTTCAGTCGGAATCATGTATAAAGCTTACTTTGACAGACGAGTGAACTCCAAACTATACTCACGAACTGACTCGTTACCCTATTCTAGCTTTTGAAACTTCGTAGCCATAGTAAATCTTTCCTCATCAAACAAGAACCTTTCCATGAATGACTCTTCAAATTCAGCCCACGTCAGAGCTAAAGCAGCGTCACCCCTCTCAGATTCCTACATCTCAAATCATGCGTGAGAAGTATCCTTCAACTGATATGAAGCGAGCCTCACAGCTTCGGAATCCTGGGCATCCATTGCTCTTAATGCCTTCAAGGTCTCATCTAAAAAGTGGTGGGGGTCATCCACCTCTCGTGACCCAAAGTACTCTGGTGACTTTAAGTCTAGGAATTGCTTTAGTCTGCTTCCACCATGAGGTCCCACACCTCCATGCTGCTGTTAAGCCGCCACCAAAGCAGTCAACATTTGGATAGCCATTTGCATGGTACCAATCTCAGGCACACCCGCAACAGGAACAGCAGGAGCAGGCAGAGCTGGGGGTGGTGCTTGATTTCCAGCATTATTTCCATTAACACCATTAGCGCCCCTAAGATTTTGGTTAGCTCGCGGGTTGTGCTCGGTTACAATTTTTTGATCGCGTCATAGCCATTTCTGCGAGTTACGAATTAACGAGCGAATTAGAATGATCCTAAAAGGACTTGAAGCTCTACATCACAATCTAGAATCAAGAAGAGTAGGAAAAACCTATAAATGTCCTGGGAGTTTCTCGGACATGCTGGTGATCAAGCTGCACAAGGAAAACCCCGCTAGACACAACTCCACAGACACCGTAAATAATCCTAGGACGTATTTAAACCTACGCTCTAATACCAAGCTTGTCATGCCCCAAAACCCACCCTAGACGTGACCGGCATCTTATGTCATGAACAATATCTGAAGAACCTAAACGACACAATAATAACACTTGAACCTGCCAGGTTTAATATTAGCCTCCAACAGTTTATAAAATAAATGTGACAAATCATGAATATATGAATTAAATTAGTGAAAGTCTTCATAATATGAATAATACAATCAAAACATGATAGTACGCCCGAAAGAGTTAAACAACAACTCTTCTTCTATCCACATTCGAATGTGTACAAAGGAGCTTCTAAGAATAAGGAATAAATGTCTAAATTATCGGGACACAACCCGAAAACTAATATAAATAAATGAAATAAAATAAACAAGGTGTCACACGAATGAATGTGTGGGCTCACCAACTCAGCAGCGACCGCAAGTCCTTCCTAAACGCTCGGAGTATCAAGAACCTGCTTTTCACCGTTACCTAACATGCCACAAAAAACAACAATGGTATGCCTGAGTACGTACTCAGTGAGTGCCTGGGGGACAATAAGTAATATGAAAATAAAGTACAATAATACGTAAAGAAATTGATCCTGAAAATCATGTGAAACCAATGTAAGAACGGTTATTCTGTTTGTGCATCTCAATAAGAATTATCAACACCGATTATATAGCCTCTTATCAAGGTACAACTTCAAATATGCCTTTCAATTGATCATAATTAACAAAAAAAATTCTATGAGAATATAAGGATATCACACATGCCAATACCGGCCCAAGAATCAAGCACATCGAAGGGGTGACCGTAGAGTTTCCGTTGTCACAGCGCACCACACCGGAATATGGAATTCTCGGTGGCTATCCTTCCTCCCGAATAGCTAGGTATTAACCGCACTCCGGGTAGCAAAACCGGTAGTGTCTACTCTTCCTCACGGATGGCTAGGAAATTACCACACTATGATCCATAGTGGCTACCCTTCCCCCTGAGTAGCTAGACCAAATACAACAACAATGTTCATAGCATGGAAGCCGATTCACAATTTGTCTTATAGTAGTCACACCATCTATTAACATTAAAGTTCATTATGTCATTACGAAAATCCATAGTTTCATAGATAATCTTGAAAATGTTTCTACTTCTTTCAACAAGAATTAATTGTCATAGTTCCCTTTTAAAATATAAATATATAGAGGATAATACAATCAAGGTTTAATGTGCGCTTGTCCCCTCACGTACACCAACCACAAGCAAAGCCATGAATTAGGGTTTTGCATGAGAATTTCACCTTCTTATTCAATAAAGAACCTTTGAGAAGAAAACATATATCCATGATAAGGTTTTTAAAAGAGAGACATACGTCAATGAAGGTTTTCAAAAGAAACATACCTTAATTATGCCTTACATAATTCAACAATTTACTTTTATAACGAGGAACACCCCCAAACCCTAGCTTGAATCACGTTAAGAAGGATTACTTTGCAAACCCTAGGTTTTTCATTCAAGAACCATGTTAAGAATCATGGGTTTAATGCTAGGATTGATTAGTAATGTTAAAGATGTTCTTACCTTTATGTTAGGAGACGTGGAGAAAAGATTTTCGTCTTTAGGGTTTATGAGAATGAGAATAATTCATAAAATTAACTGAATCCCACTATTTATATACACAGCTGGCAGCTGGTGAAATACGGTCAGAAACTGTGGTCATATTTAACAATAATGAAAACTGTGAGCAGTCTTAGGGAACAAGTGAAATACGTCCTGAAATACGGATCGTATTTCGAAATACGGGCCATAAACTCTGGTCGTATTTTATGATATCAAAACAGTGAGCCACCTAAGAGTGTGGGTGAAATACGCCTAAGGTATATGGACCGTATTTCAAATTACGGGCTGTATTTCTTGGCCATATTTTACATTTAACCCAAAACAATGAAGTGTAATTATCCAAGACACTTTCACACTTAACTCGGATTAACGGAGTTTTACATTATCCCCCCCCCCCCCCCCCTTTAAGATCATTCAACCTCGAATGAGAATCGTAGCCTAGAAAGAATTCACTAAACCACAAGTTATTTTGGAACAAACACAAGGATTAATCTATGAATAATTTAAAATGCTAGCTCATACCTGCCATAGGAAAAAAGTGAGGATATCTCTTCTTCATGTCCTCCTTTACTTCCCAAGTAGCTTCCTCAGTATTTGGTTTCGCCACAACGCTTTAATCGATGCAACATCCTTCGTCCTCAACCTTCTAACTTGACGATCTAGAATCTGAACCTGCTTTTCTTCATAGGTTAACCCATCATTAATTTCATTCTCTTCATAGTTCAACACATGGGAAGGATCAGGTTTGTACAACCTCAACATCGAAACGTACACAGGGTGCACCATGGCCATATCGGATGGCAACTTCTATTCATATCGGTATAGAACTTCTGTCGACTCTGAGCTGTCTTGAGTCGTTGCACAATAAGATTAATCTTCTCAATTGCTTCATGAATCGAATTCAGACCCAACAATTCCACTTCAGTTGGTTCAAACCAACCAATTGGAGACCGATAACGCCTCCCACAAAGAGCCTCATAAAGAGCCATCTGAATACTCGCTTGATAGATATTGTTGCAAGCGAATTCCACCAGAGATAGGTGTTTATCCCAACTTCCTTCAAAATCGATTGCACAAGCTCGTATCATATCTTCCAAAGTATGAATATTTCTCTCCGCCTGCCCAGCAATTTGAGGATGAAAGGCAGTGCTCAATTTCACTCTAGTTCCTAACCCTTCCTGAAATGATATGCAAAAATGAGCAGTAAATTGGGTACCTCTATCAGATATAATCGATGTCGGAACACCATGTCATCTAACTATCTATTTTAGATATAACTTGGCATACTTCGCCGCAGTATATGGTGTCCTCACAGGGAGAAAATGGGCAGACTTCGTGAGTCTATCCACTATCACTCAAATCAAATCAAACTTGGCCATTGTGCGGGGTAAACATACAACGAAATCCATATTGATCTCCTTCCACTTTCACTACGCAATCTCGATATTCTCAGCCAGGTCTCCAGGCCTATGATGTTCAGCCTTCACCTATTGACAGATTAAACACATAGCCGCAAAGTTAGAAATATCAACCTTCATGCTCTTTAACAAATAGTGTTGTTTCTAATCCTCATACATTTTGGTTGATCCCGAATGAACCGAATACTTGGAACTATGAGCTTCCATCATTAATTCTTGTTGAAGACCATCAACATCAGGAACACACAATCGTCCTTGCAACCGCAGAACACTATTACCAGTACCAACAGTAAATGAAGTGTAGTCACCCATTTCCACTCCTTTTCTGAGCTTTGCCAAAAGTTCATCATCATATTTCTTGAAATTTATCCTTTCCACCAGGTTAGACCGTGATGGCGTGATTCTCAGTAACTTTCTATCTTTGGTTTCATGAAGTCTGACCCCAAGACAAACAAGTCTTCAAATTTCCTTCCCCATGAGCATGTCATGTGCACGCAAATAAGCCAACGTGCCCATAGATTTTCTACTCAAAGCATCAGCAACCACATTAGCCTTACCAGGATGATACAAGATATTCAAGTCGTAATCTTTCAACAACTCCAACCACCTCCTCTGCTTGAGGTTCAACTCTCACTGCGTTAAGATATATTGCAGACTCTTGTGATCAGTAAAAACATCACAATTCTCACTATACATATAATGATGCCAAATTTTCAAAGCAAACACCACAGCAGCCAACTCTAAGTCATTAGTCGGATAGTTCTTCTCATGCTTCTTTAACTGACGCGAAGCATAAGAATCGCCTTACCGTTCTGCATAAATACACAACCCAAACCAATTCTAGAAGCATCACAATACACCACATATCTACTAGACCCAGAAGGTAAAGTCAAAATAGGGGCCGAAGTCAACCTTGTCTTTAGCTCTTGGAAACTCTTTTCACAAACTTCGGACCTATGAAACTTAGCAGTCTTCTGTGTCAATTTAGTCAATGGTGAGGCTATGGACGAAAAACCTTCCACAAACTTTCTGTAATAATTTGCCAAACCCAAGAAACTATGAATTTCCGTCGCACTAGTTGGTTTAGGCCAATCCTTAATTGCTGAAATTTCTGAGGGTCTACCCTAATGCCGTCACCAGTCACCACATGACCCAAGAAAGACACAGACTCAAGACAGAATTCACACTTAGAAAATTTTGCATAAAGCTCGTTCTTCTCAAGGGTTGTCAGAGTTATCCTCAAATGATTAGCATGATCATCACGATTCTTAGAGTACACCAAACTGTCATCAATAAACACAACAATGAAGCGGTCTAGATAAGGCTTAAACACACGATTCATCAAATCCATAAATGCAGCAGGCGTATTAGTCAACCCAAAAGACATGTATAGAAGCTCAAAGTGCCCATAACGAGTACGAAAAGCAGTTTTCGGGAATCCCTCTCCTTTATCTTCAATTGGTGCTACCCAGACCTCAAGTCAGTGTTTGAAAAGAACTTAGCACCCTAAAGTTGATCAAATAGATCATCTATCCTAGGCAAAGAAATATTTATTCTTAATGGTCACTTTATTAACCTTACGGTAATCAACACATATCTTAAGGGAACCATCTTTCTTTCTAACAAACAATACTGAAGCACCCCATCATAAGGAACTTGGTCGGATGAAACCTTTATCCAACAAGTCCTTCAACTGATCATTTAACTCTCTTAGCTCCGTTGGAGCCATACGATACCGTGGAACAGAAATAGTTTGGGTGTCGGGAATAACATCAATCCCAAAATCAATAACCTTATCAGGAGGGATGCCAGGGAGATCTTCAGGAAATACTTTGGGATAATCACTGACTGTGGGAACAGATGCAAATTCGAGTACTACGATTTTTGTATCATTAACAGCAACCAAATGGTAAATACACCCCTTAGTAATCATCTTATGATCCTTAAGATAGGAAATAAATCTACCCTTTGGCTTAGGAATTTTACCCTCCCACATAATAACAGGCTCATCAGGAAAGGCGAAATGAACTAACTTATGGCAACAATCTACATTAGCATAGCACGCAGACAACCAGTCCATCCCCATAATTACATCAAAATCCACCATCTCAAGTTCACACAAATCAGCCACAATCTCACGACCTTTAAACACAACAACACAATCTCTGTACACTCTAGAAGCAATGACAGGAACACTCGAAGATGTATCAATTACAAAGGGTTCCAACAATGGTTCGGGTTTCATACCCATATCAAGAGAAAAATAAGGGGTCACATAGGATAAATTTGAACCTGGATCAATCAAAGATTAAGCATTATGAGAATAGATGGAAAGGATACCTGTAACCACGACATCAAAAGCCTCAACTGTCTCCCTATGAGTCAGCCCATAAAGTCGAGTTGTCGCTCCACCAGAAGTATTAGCAACTTCCTTTCCTTTGCCTTTATTATGAGCATTCTGATTATTATTATTATTAGCATTATTAGCAGGCGGATTTTTAACAGATGCAGAAGCAGGCAAATAATTATTTTGATTAGACATAGCAGCCATCTCACGTAGCCACTTTCTGCATTCCCACTTAAGATGCCCCCTAATACCACATTGATGATAGATACGATCTTCCCACACTAGCGGACAACTACTCTCCTGCGAAAACTTACTATTATTGTGATTTTTCTAGCCTTGCCTACCAGAAGGCACACTAGCATGGGAATGAAAACTAGACTGAGCAAGTGCAGAATATCATCTACTCTTTCCTCCCTTATAGTTATTACCACTGAAACCACCTCCGAATGGGTGTTCTTGTTCTGATCTCGATCCATCTTCTCTTCATTTTTCTAACTCTCTTGTTTTTCAGCAAACCCAACTGACTTGTTACCCTATTCTAGATTTACGAACTTCGTAGCCATAGCAAATTTTTCCTCTTGAGATAAGAACCTTTCGATGAATGCCTCTTCAAATTCAGCCCACGTTGGAGCTAAATCAGCGTCACCCCTCTCAGATTCCCACATATCAAACCATGCGTGAGCAACATCCTTCAATTGATACGAAGTGAGCCTCACAGCTTCAAAATCCTGGGCATCCATTGCCCTCAATGCCTTGAAGGTCTCATCTAAAAAGCGTTGGGGGTATCCTACCTCTCGTGACCCAAAGAACTTTGGTGACTTTAAGTCTAGGAATTGCTTAAGTCTGCCTCCACCATGAGGTCCCACACCTTCACGCTGCTGCTGAGCCGCAACCAAAGCAGTCAACATTTGAATAGCCATTTGCATAGTACCAATCTCAAGCACACCAACAATAGGAACAGGCGGTGCTGGGGGTGGTGCTTGATTTCCAGCATTATTTCCATAAACAGCATTCGCGCCCCAAAGATTTTGATTGGCTCTCGCGGGTTGTGCTTGGTTACCATTTTTGGATCGCGTCAAAGCCATTTCTGCGAGGCACGAATTAACGAACGAATTAGAACGATCCTGAAATGACTTGAAGCTCTACAGCACAATCTAGAATCAAGAAGAATAGGAAACACTTATAAATATCCTGGGAGTTTCTCGGTCATACAGGTGATCAGGCTGCACCAGGAAAACCCCACTAGACACAGCTCCACACACACAGACAATAATCCTAGGATGTATTTAAACCTAGACTCTGATACCAAGCTTGTCATGCTCCAAAACCCACCCTAGACGTGACCGGCATCTGACATCATGAACAACATCGGAAAACTTAAACGACACAATAATAACACTTGAACCCACCAGGTTTAATATTCGCCTCTAATAATTTATAAAATAAATGTAACAAATCATGAATATATGAATTAAATCAGCGGAAGTCTTTATAATATAAATAATTCAATCAAAACATGATAGTGTGCCCGAATGAGTTAAACAACAACTCTTCTTCTACCCACATTCGAATGTATACTAAGGAACTTCTAAGAATAAGAAATAAATGTCTAAATCATCGGGACACAGTCCTGAAACTAATATAAATAAATGAAATTAAATAAATAGGGTGTCCTACAAATGAATGTATGGGCTCACCAACTCAGCAGCAACCGCAAGTCCTTCCTAAACGGCCGAAGTATCAAGAACCTGCTCTTTACCATTACCTAACATTCCATTAAAAACAACACTGGTATGCCTGAGTACTTCATACTCAGTGAGTGCCTTAGGGACAACAAGTAATATGAAAATAAAGCACAATAATACATAATGAAATCGGTCCTGAAAATCATGTGAAACCAATGTAAGAACGGTTATTCAGTTTGTGCATCTCAATAAGAAATATCAACACCGATTATAAGGCCTCTTATCAAAGTACAACTTCAAATATGCCTTTCAATTAATCATAATTAACAACAACAATTCCATGAGAAACTAAGGATATCACACATGCTATTACAGGCCGAAGAATCAAGCACATCGAAGCGGTGACCATAGAGGTTCCCTTGTCACAGCGCAGCACACCGGAATATGAAATTCTCGATAGCTATCATTCCCCTCGAATAGCTAGGCATTAACCGCACTCTGGGTAGCGAACCCGATAGTGGCCACTCTTTCTCTCGAATGGCTAGAAAATTACCAAACTTAGATCCATAGTGGCTACCCTTCAACCCGAGTAGCTAGGCCAAACACAACAACAAAGTTCATATCATGGAAGCCTATTCACAATTTGTCTCAGAGTAGCCACACCATCAATCAACATTAAAGTTCATTATGTCATTACAAAAATCCACAGTTTCATTGATAATCTTGAAAATGTTTCTACTTCTTTCAACAAGATTTAATTGTCATAGTTCCCTTTTAAAACATGCATGCCAACAATTAACCTTTATTAATGGCCATCTCTTATAGAAGAACACGATTATGATTTCATATACATATATAGAGGATAATACAATCAAGTTTTAATGTGGGCTTGTCCCCTCACGCACACCAACCACAAGAAAAGACATGAATTAGGGTTTTTCATGAGAAGTTCACCTTCTTATTCAATAAAGAACCTTTGAGACGAAAACATATATCCATGATAAGGTTTTTAAGAGAGAGGCATACTTCAAAGAAGGTTTTCAAAAGATACATACCTTAATTATGCCTTACGTAATTAACCAATTTACTTTTATATCGAAGAACATAGCAAAAACCTAGCTTGAATCATCTTGAGAAGGATTACCCTACAAACCCTAGGTTTTTCATTCAAGAACCATGTTAAGAATCACGGGTTTAATTCTAGGATTGATTAGTAATGTTAAAGATGTTCTTACCTTTATGGTAGGAGATGTGAAAAAATGATTTTCGTCCTTAGGGATTAACTGAATCCTGCTATTTATATACACAACTGGCGGCTGGTGAAATACGATCAGAGTTTGCGGATCATATTTCAAAATACGGACCGTAAACTGTGGTTGTGTTTAACAATAATGAAAATAGTGAGCAGTCTTAGGGAACAAGTGAAATACGTCTAGAAATATGGACCGTATTTCAATATATGGACCATAATCTCTTGCCGTATTTTATGATATCAAAACAGTGAGCCACCTAAGATGGTGGGTGAAATGCACCCAAGGTATACGGACCGTATTTCAAAATACGGATTGTATTTCTTGGCCGTATGTTACATTCAACTCAAAATGGTGAAGTCTAATTATCCAAGACACTTTCAACCTTAACTCGGATTTATGGAGTGTTACAGATCTCGAGTCACAAAGGAGAGGAAAGGCTAGGGTGTGATCGTTGGTGATATTATTATTCGGCCTTCCAGGGAGGTTACGGCTTACCCCTGTGGTGAGACTTCGACTAGCAAAGTGTATATTTAGATGATATTATTGGAGATTTCATGTAAACCTTCGGGTATGAAGTTCGGTTGGATGTTGCCTTAGGGTTTGGTATTGCTTGTGACTTGTTTGATCGGGCTAGTAGCCTGTAGACTCCATAGGATGCTATTTGGTATGTTATGTATAAATTGGTGGATTGTTTGTGAATTAGGAGTAAATTGGAAGGATGCAATTACTTGACATTGATATTGTTACTTAGTGTACGCCTCGTTATTGGTATAGCCATTTTGGGATAGTTGGCTCTTATTGTTATGAAAATTGGAGATTCATTTTGATTACTGTGTGGATCACTTTTTGACGATATGGGTACGCTGTGTGTGGCACAAATTGAACTTGATATTATTCATTGTTTATACTTGCGTCGTTCCATATTTATTTCATATCATTTTATTATGCTGTGTGACTGACACTATTGGAAACGAGAAGGATCATTGATGATTATTGTTATATCCCGTGTTTTCGTGTATTCGGAAAATTTGGAGTAATTGTGACTTGTAAAGAATAAGGCCACATTTTGATTTCATCGGACCTATATGTTGTTGTGTATGAAAAGTGTTGACGCGGAGACATCGGGGAAGGCCAAGGGCAAAATTGGAATTTCGGAAATTAGTTTCGGGAATTACAAAACGACAATTCTAACAAGATGGGCTCAAAAAAAAAAAAAAGAAAATTGAGGCCCAAATTTATAGGGGTGGCCGGCCATGAAGCTAGCCCAAGCCCATGTTATTAATTTGTCATGTGACAAATTAATATAAAAGGAGATAATGTTCAAGAAAATTCAAGAACAATCACAAAAATTGAAGAACACCACAAAAAGAGAGGGCATTCGGCCCTAGAGAAAGAGGAAAGAAAAAATTCCTAGCCTTTGATTTCATTCCAAAAATCTTGTCTTCTTGAATTATTAAGAAGCTCAATACGCTCTTCGATGTGGTATAATTAGTTTAGCGAAAGAACCACGTTTGCGGGAAAGTTGGAATGTGAAGGGAAGGTATGAATTCTATGTTTTATGTTATGCAAAAAGTATATATGTTATAATGATTAGAATTTGATGAGAATTGTGGAGTTGTGATATAAGTGTGAAGCCGTGTATGTGTGTGTAGGGTGGTGTATGGCCGTGTGCCATGGTGTTGGTAGAAAGCGGTGAGTTAAATTTTATTTAGCTCGTTAATTGCGTCGTTGTGACCATTGTGACACAAATGAAGGTTTAATGACTTGAATTAGCCTTGAATTTGCTTGTAGGTAATTATGAGAAATTATGTAAATTTTGTAAGATTTTTATATAAGTATGGAAGTAAGATTCAAATGTGAATTTTTGTTGTTGTTAAAGAGTTAGGAAGGAAAACAATGTGAGTTGGAAGTTTCGTTACGTTTGTAGAAACATCGGATGGAATATGAAATTAGCGGGAATACTTAAATTCATGAATATTGTTTGGAATGCTATTGAATGTATTTGGATGATCTTGAACTAGCTAATGAATATGGAAAATGTTGATGTTAGTTGGATAATGGAAAGTGGGATGGAAGTTGTAAACTATATAGAAACGTAGACTATTGAGGATATAATGCATTTTTGTGATGATTGTGACATTGTTGATGTTGTTGGGTTGTTGTTGCTGCTATTTGAGCCGAGATGATTCTCGGGGGTGCTATATTTACAGGGGAGGTGTTGCCGAAATTACGGTAGACAACTATAACTTCAAGTTGAATCCTTAGAATCCATAACTTACAATTGGTAACTTTGACCATTTGTAGATTCCGGGCGAAACGGGATTTGAGTTTAAGCGAGCGAAAGACGCACGTAAGGTATGTAAAGCTAACCCATTCCTTCTTTTGGCATGTCCTAAGTATACTAGGTCGATACTTGAGCCTGGAGGACAATTCCGTTCATGGAAATTCGAATTTGAATTTGAGTACTATTCATTCAATCTAATTGAATTAGAAAACCTCACATTTTGTTGGAAAATGATCAAACGTCCGAAACTTTGGTAAATGTAATAGAATAGCTTCGAAACTTCCATTGATGATTCCATAAATCCTAATACTTGTGATTCAGGTCCGCCCCCTCGACATGACCCGAGGTGGGCCCACTAATCCCGAGACTCCTTTGTTTGTTCTAATAGGCGTATTTTTGTATAGTGTCGGAAAAAGATTATTGTTATGACTTTGGCTATCATAGAATAATGTCTTGACTGTCCCTGACGTTCTAAATTACATTTCGAACTATAAATGTAACTTTGAAAGTAATTTCGTGAAATAAATCCTGTATTGACCAATTGTTCGAACTAGTTTGACTAATGGGCTGATATATGATTATATCAAGTTTTATAACTATTTCGATTTATAAATTGTATTAGTCGCTCATGACTCTGCTCGTGCCCCTTTATTACGATATCGTTCACCGGTTCCCGGGCCGGTTATTGATCACGCGCCCTATGACAATTCGACTGTATGCCCTTTTGTTGACATGAGTATCCGGGCATAGGTGTTCCGATACAAGTACTCCGCTAGAAGTATTTTGATATAAGTATCCCGATATAAATAATTTGATATAAGTAATCTGATGTAAGTATTTTGATAAAAGTATCCGGATAAAGTATTATGATATGAGTCTTCTGAAATAAGTATTCGACATAAGCATTTTGAAACAAGATTTTTGATGTAAGTGTTCTATTATAAGTATTCTACTATGAGTATTCTGATACAAGTACTCTGATGTGAGTATCCAATATGAATGTTTTCTGTAAACTTTAGCGTCTCCAACTTTCGTATACGTCATCGGATTGCTTAGAAGTGCCCGAAGAGGTTCCGGTACCAAAAACGCTCATGATCTTTCTGTATGTACATATGGTTCCAAAATCTCTGTTTGATCTGATTCGTAAGGGCATCTGAAGGTGCCTGGTATGACTATGACTCTGATTCTCCGAAAACGGCTTCTGAAACGCTTACGAAGCGTTCTGTACTTCAAACGCTCGTAACTTTCTCATACTACGTTGGATTGACCTGAAATCTGTTCCGAGCCTCCAGGTATCGGTAAGGACGCTTGTCTGTCGAGTCTTGGTTTCCATGTGCATCTGGTTTCTCACTACTCTGCTCGTGCGAGCCTTAGCATGTCTATTCACTGAGCCGGGCCAGGATATGTTATCGTGCGCTGTTCCCCTATGTTGTCTACAGTGTTCTGAAGTAAAACCGTGAGGGGTGGTCTGGGCTGAGCTCGATCCCCAAAGCGGACAGTATCTGCGCTACATAATCTGATACTAGGCAGACGCGTTGGGAGTGTACTGGGCAGAGCTCGAGCTCCCGAGACTGATCCGCGACCCGTGTACTTGGCAGAGCTCGAGCGGGAAAAACGGGCAGTTTCTGCATGGGATGACCACTGTACTGGGCCGAGCTGGAGGTGGCATACCCCTTGTAGACGCGTGTTCCTATATGATATGATATGATCTGATATGATATACTCCGGCTATACGCCACCTGATACGATACGATACGTTTATGTATGGTGTGACCACTGTACTGGGCTGAGCTCGAGTTGGCACACTTCTTGTAAACATCATATGATTCCCAGGTTGCAGCGTTTGATCCGATACGCTATGGCGTTCTGATATGGCATATGACTATAATGTGCACTATGTGTGATCTACGTCTGGAAAGTAACATCTGATACTCTGTACGTCCTGTATTCCAACCGGTATACTATATCATCTGAGTACCCGGTAAGTCCCGTATTCCTTTTTATATATGACGTCATCTGAGTATTATGTATGTCATACATTCCGGCTGACACATGAGCTAGGTAGGCATAAGTTGTGTCTGGAAACCCTGTACGTTTGGCAACCCTTTTGACAGGTTATATCGGTTTGTATGATTTGTGATGATCTGTATGATCTGGGTCTGGGGAGTGAGTGATTTTATATTCTGGACCATGTACTCATTCTTTTACCGCTTGTTTCGACTATAGTTCTGATTTCTGTATTCCATGCTTTACATACTCAGTACATATTCCGTACTGACCCCCTTTCTTCGGGGGCTGCGTTTCATGCCCGCAGGTACAGACGCTTATTGTGGTGATCCGCCAGCCTAGGGTACACAGTCTGCTGCTTGGAGTGCTCCTTTGATCCGGAGCCCATACTTTCGGTACAGAACTCTCTGGTGTATATGATTTCGCGTTTATGGTTATTTTGGGTACGGCGGGGCCCTGTCCCGTCATATGATTCCGTTGTCTGTATTAGAGGCCTGTAGACATGTATGTGGGTCATGGGTCGTGTTTGGTCAGTGATATTTTCTTGGTTTGTGCCCAGTTTGCCCCTACACTACGTTAATATGATCGATCTATGTTTTATGATATAAATAATGGTTTAAAAGATATGTTTATAATTTGGGACGCACGAGATTCATAATATATAGGCATAAGTGAGATTTGGTGGGTAAGTATATACGAGTGTCCACGTTGGACACTAGTCGCGGCCTACGGGGTTGGGTCGTGACAAAAGTGGTATCAGAGCGGTTTGTCCTCGGAATGTCTACAGGCCGTGTCTCGTAGAGTCCTGTTTATCGGTGTGTTGTGCACCACATCTATAAACGGGAGGCTGCAGGACATTTAGGATGTTACCCTTTCTTTGAATCTTAGATCGTGCGATAGAGCTGTGCTATTAGGGTGGCTCTTTTCTAACAGATTGCTTAGTTTACAGTGATGCCTCCGAAGAAGGCGACGGCTGCCCAGAAGGGCAAAGTAGGAGAGGCCAGTCAGATACAGAGAGTCACCCGGGCTCATACTCAGATTATGCCCGATATTGCACCCCAGTCAAAGGATTCCGCTACGCCATCATCAGCAGACGATCCTGGAGCGGCTCCGTCATTAGCTCCAGCGCCCGAGCCTCCAGCTCCTCAGCCAGGGGCAGAGGACAGGGCGATGAGGGAGGCAGTACAGTTATTGACGAGGATAGTAGCAGGGCAGGCTCGCGGACGCGGGCTAGGGGTTGATGATGTGGATAGGCGTGACAGTTTGAGGGTCCGCGAATTCTTGACTTGTGGTCCCCCAGAGTTCTACGGGTCTAAGCCCGAAGAGGACCCCCATGATTTCATTCGACAGATGCGGCGTGTGCTGGGACTAGTTAGGGCTTCCGAGACCGAGTCTGTCGAGCTGGCTTCACATAGACTGCGAGATGTAGCGGTAAATTGGTACGAGTCTTGGGAGCTGTCCAGAGGTGAGAATGCTCCCCCAGCTACGTGGGATGAGTTTGTGGCTGATTTTTTCTCCGTCACTTTTTGCCCCCGGAGCTACGGCGGGCGCGGGTTGATAGGTTTTTGCAGTTGCGGCAGGGGGGTCGGAGCGTTCGTGAGTATAATCTGGAGTTTGATTCTCTGGCTAGGTATGCACCCGCTATAGTAGCTGATATGGCTGACCGGATGCACCGGTACGTGATAGGGTTAGACCCCTACTTGGTTGACAGCTGCATGGCGATGGCATCGCAGACTGACATGGACATCGACCGATTACAGGCATATGCTCTAAGGATGGAAGATCGGCACAGAGAGGATCAGTCAGGTAGAGGTTGTGACAGGAGACAGCCCAAGAGGGCTAGAGTGGCTGGGTATTCTAGGAAACTCTTAGGCAGTCAGCCTCAGCAGCAGCACAGCAGTCATTTTTCCCAGCCAGCATGGGATACCCCTCCACAGAGTTCGGGCAGGAGGTCTGGTGACACATGGTACTCCGGGGCAGGACAGAGCTCCAGAGTCTTAAGCTCGCAGGTGGACGGAGGTTCCGGTCGGTCGAGGCCACCCAGACCTCGGTGTCCTTATTGTGGGAGACGCCACGCTGGAGAATGTCATTATGCTACAGATACTTGTTTTTCCTGTGGTCGTCAAGGCCACATTATGAGAAAGTGTCCGTATAGGACCAGTTCGGGTGGTGCAGCCCAGCCCAGCGGGTCAGTTGCTGATTTACCTTTTTCTTCTGTAGCGGTACGCCCTACGGGGCAGAGTGTGCCGACACCATCGGGCCGCGGTAGAGGTCGTGGCGCAGCTTCCGGTTCTAGCGGTCCTTTGAACTGCTTATATGCTTTGGCTAGCCGGCAGGACCCAGAGGCGGCACCAGATGTGTTTACAGGTATATTGCCAAATTTTTCTGAATATATATATACACCCACACGCATTGGTAGGTCCAGATTTTGTTTCATCATGTATTCCTCCCCGATTGCTAGTAGAACCGAGATAAGGCCCAAATTGATAAAATCGTCTGAGGTAATGATATATGTGGGTAAAAGTGAGAGTCGAAAAGTTAAAAGGGCTAACGCAGTAGTTACATAATCGGAAAAAAATAAAGGGGTCCTCTCTATATCAGAGCGGGACCCGCTACGAGAACTTTCCAAAATTACCGAGACCCCGACTTGTCCTAAATTATGTGACCAAGGCCGTGCGGGGCGGTCGATCCAACTATACCGGCATCAACGCGTCTAAATATACTAAAGTCTCAGGGTTAAGCGTGCTGGGGCCAGAGCAATTCTGGGATGGGTGACCCCCTGGGAAGTGTACAAAATTTTCATAAACGTAGATATAAGAGACCAATGGAAAGTCTGGGGTAACCTAAATAAATTAGAATGTACCGAAAGGTTAGAAACCCTAAATAGGTCGGGTAGGCTAAGGCGAACTCGACCGCCGAGACAAGGAAAGTGTGACAGTCCTGGAATTAGAAAAAAATTTAAATGGCGTTTGAAAATGTATTGTAAGGGAAATGGTAATGAATGTATATGTGTGCAGATCACATCCCAGTTACGACTGTTTTGACTGACAGGTGGGCCCCAGTAGTCAGTGTTATGATATATGAAAACTTTGACTGAACGGAACCTAAGGGACAAAGCGAAAGACACGATATAACTGTTATAAGTAGACTAATGTTGGTTTCACCACTGGTTAAAGCCGGAAAGTCTTAGCGTAAAGATATTCGAGAATAGAACTAAGGCGAGTGTGTAAAAGGGGATAGTAATTGTGACGTTTGGCAGAATTTTGAAGGAAATAAGGAGAACTCCCCGAAATTCTTGCAAAACCCTATAAGGCTAATTTAACATTCGAGGACGAATGTTCTAAAGGGGGGGAGGATGTTATATCCCGTGTTTTCGCGTATTCGGAAAATTTGGAGTAATTGTGACTTGTAAAGAATAAGGCCACATTTTGATTTCATCGGACCTATATGTTGTTGTGTATGAAAAGTGTTGACGCGGAGACATCAGGGAAGGCCAAGGGCAAAATTGGAATTTCGGAAATTAGTTTCGGGAATTACAAAACGAGAATTCTAACAAGATGGGCTCAAAAAAAAAATAGAAAATTGAGGCCCAAATTTATAGGGGTGGCCGGCCATGAAGCTAGCCCAAGCCCAAGCCCGTATTCCTTTTTATATATGACGTCATCTGAGTATTATGTATGTCATACATTCCGGCTGACACATGAGCTAGGTAGGCATAAGTTGTGTCTGGAAACCCTGTACGTTTGGAAACCCTTTTGACAGGTTATATCGGTTTGTATGATTTGTGATGATCTGTATGATCTGGGTCTGGGGAGTGAGTGATTTTATATTCTGGACCATGTACTCATTCTTTTACCGCTTGTTTCGACTATAGTTCTGATTTCTGTATTCCATGCTTTACATACTCAGTACATATTCCGTACTGACCCCCTTTCTTTGGGGGCTGCGTTTCATGCCCGCAGGTACAGACGCTTATTGTGGTGATCCGCCAGCCTAGGGTACACAGTCTGCTGCTTGGAGTGCTCCTTTGATCCGGAGCCCATACTTTCGGTACAGAACTCTCTGGTGTATATGATTTCGTGTTTATGGTTATTTTGGGTACGGCGGGGCCCTGTCCCGTCATATGATTCTGTTGTCTGTATTAGAGGCCTGTAGACATGTATGTGGGTCATGGGTCGTGTTTGGTCAGTGATGTTTGCTTGGTTTGTGCCCAGTTTGCCCCTACACTACGTTAATATGATCGATCTATGTTTTATGATATAAATAATGGTTTAAAAGATATGTTTATAATTTGGGACGCACGAGATTCATAATATATAGGCATAAGTGAGATTTGGTGGGTAAGTATATACGAGTGTCCACGTCGGACACTAGTCGCGGCCTACGGGGTTGGGTCGTGACAATTATGGAACATGATAAGTCATCTCTGAGCTGCGTGCGGAGGGGCTGATTATGGAACTTGGTAAGTCACCTCTGAGCTGTGTGCGGAGGGGCTGATATGGAACACCGATATTGTGATACTTGTAGATAATTGGGTCCTCTGAGCTGTGTTCGAAGTGACAGTGCTTGGACTTTGTGGGTCCCCCATGGGTTGTGCTGTCGAGGCGTGGAGGTATTCCGTTATCGGAGTACAAGAGTACAGACATTGCATTGCATTCATATCTTATATTTAATTGTTTGATTATGCTTCGTGGTTGCTTATGATTTGGATACTGTGTTGGTCATATTCTTGGATTGTATTTGATCTGGTCTCTGTGTTGATTTGTCATGATGGGACTGGGTTTTGGTATACTTAGATATTTGTTTCACTTTGGGCTATTTGTTACATCAAGGCTGGATTATGTGAGTCAATTTCTTGGAAGCATGACTGCACTCTATGGTTGATTGTTTTCTCTTACCTTATTGTCATTATATATGTCAACTAGTCTTAGTCGGCCTATGATACCTACCAGTACTGTTGTTTGTACTGACCTGCACTTGCTGCATTCTTTTATGAATGCAGAATTCCAGGTGGGATTGACCTCTGTTTCTCGTGGCTGATAGTCGTTCTGAGAGTTGCTGTTTAGAGTCTACAGGTGGGCACGAGGACGTCCGCCGCCTTGAAGATTCTTCTTTTATTTATGTCTTCTTTGCTATTCCGAGACATATTCAGACTTTTAATGTATTATAGATAATTTCAGACTTATAGATTCTAGTTAGATGCTCTTGTATGGATAGACCAGACTCTGTGGTGTATTTTCCTTACTACCGCATATTTCTATATTATTATCGTCAGACTTGCATGATTTTGTGTCTACCGCTTAATTACTTAATTATTCATGTTTATACTATTGTTGGGTTGAGGGTTCACCTACCGAGGTGGGAAAGGTAGGTGCTCGCATGACTTAGCTAAATTGGGTCGTGACACTCTCCTCTTATCGAACACTCTTTTTGCTTTTCCTAAAATGGAATTTTCTTGTCGATATTCTTTTCTCCTTGGTTATAAGGTAATCCTTTTATATTATTTCAAATGAGCTTCTAACAATCCTTTTTGTTTCATCTTTTTAGGTTTATGCTCTACTTTGGGTAAAGATCCACCCGATTTGGATTTGTACATATAGGAAAAATGCTCCCATTACCATTTATTTTGTATTTTTTTCAAGGGTGCAACATTCAAGCTGCTTTCTGAATTTTGTACTGCTCTCCCACAACCACGTTTAACTTACTTCAGAAATCCCTTATGGAATCACTTAGTATTTCTGAATTTCAAAAATGAGATAAAAATAACTGGGGATATTATATGATTTATTAGTATTCTATCTCTTAGTTGGTAGTCAAAATATCTGATTAAAATAGACAAATTTGCTCATCTATCAGTCATTTGTGGCTTTATGAGTAAACGTATTCGCTATGAAATTTTCTCTATTTTATTGTTACACCTCGTAGTTTCGTCCGTTGAGATTCTTTTGGCTTTAGTTGTCCTAATCGTGGAAATGGGAGTTACCTTAGGATATATGAGATTACATGTTCCCATATTATGGTTATGGGGGTTTAAGCCCATGAAATGAGCTATGGAAGGATTTAAGAACAAACAAATAAGGGAATGGAGTTTGTGGGAACTTTGGTAAAACTTTGCAAAATTTTCTGACAGGATTTTGGTCCAGATTGGGGGAGGCATATCTCCTAGAATATGAGGCGATTTGGTGTCTTTCGTTTGTCCAAATTGAAGTTCATCGAGTCTAGTTTCCAACGCAACAAACCATTCGTCAATGTGACGTCTGAGTAAAAAGTTATGCATGTTTTAATACAGACTGTCTGAGCAAACAATTTCTGCAGACCATTTGACGGCCCGCACGAATTTTGACGCCCCGCAGAAAATTCTTCAGTCCATCAAATTGCACCAACCCAGCGTCAAATGGTCACAGTGAACCATATTTTACTGGGCAGTTCTACGGACCATTTTGATGGTCGGTAGGAATTTTTACGGCTCGTCAAAATCAGCGCAGAATTGCCCGACAAGATTTTAAGTTCCGCTTTATATAATTTACTACACTTCATTTGGACATTTCATTTCACCAAATCAGATCCAAAGGCTCTCCAAAAACCCTCTCTTCAACTCCATAAACTAATCCAAGCCAAAATCCAAGGAAGATTAAATATCAAGAGGCAAGAATCAAGATACCCATGTGTTAGAAGCCTTGCTAGGGTTATTAGACTCCAAGAATTCTATGGATATTGAAGCTAGGGTTTTCACATAAGTTGATAGCTTGCTGCAAAGTTCATTCTTATGAGATAAAACGGTTAGTTTTCATACTTATTACATGTTATCAAGAATGTTTAGTTGTTGAACAACTTGGGTAGAAGGCGAAAGTAGAAGATGAGTTCTAAATGTAGTCTTTATGATGTTTTTGAGTAGTAAGCTAACTTGAGTTATGATTCTTAGTATGATATGGATATAATCTTGCTATGGAAGGTAATAATGGTGATGAGGAAGCATTATTATGAAAATGTGATAAAATGGGTATGAAGTTGCAAGCATAAGTTAAACGTAAGGATGAATTTTGAAGGCTAAGTCGAATGTGAATACTTGATTATGATATTGTAGATATTATTGTGGTTGTTGGGAGTTGTTTTGTGATATACTTGAAATTGACAAAATAGGAGAAATGCTGCCCAATTTTTATTAGAACATGAATTATCCTAGTTTGAATTGAAGAGTATCAGTAAGGCTCAACCATGGTATGAATCCTTCTAAATGTAGATTATTCAAGCTTCAATGGTGAACGCTAAATAGTTAAGAAGTCGAAGAGGTATGTAAGGCTAACCTTTCTTTCATTAAGGCATGGTTCCCTTGCTATATATGTATATATATCCTTTCATGAGTTCCATAATGATTTATAAATGACTTTGCCTCTAAGAGTACCAAAGCTCATGATTCTCAATACTTTCACGATACTAGTACTTCCTTTATATGATAGTTGATCCTATAAGGATAGACGTAACGAAAACGATGATGGCAATGATGTTGATGATACTTATGGGCTTTATGTATACGTGTCTAAGTATATATGACTATTATGTATACGTGTCCAAGTATATATGACTATTATGTAACACCGAGCTTATATGGCCGGGTAAGATATTTACTGCGCGCACACCACTGTAGTTGGGTACGGATAACACTGAGCCTTGGTAGGGCCAGGTATGTACGACACTGAGCCTTGTCATGGCCGGGTATGTGAAACCACCGAACCTTCATGGTCGGTATGGTATGGATGCGAATATGTATATAAATACGGATACGAATATGGATACGGATATGGATATTTGTATATGTATATATGTATGTACGCAATTACTCACTAGAAATGGAAGGTCCCTATGAAAGACAAGTAAGTAATTACGATGATGGCTACTATCTCCTGATTCTCCCATTTTATGCTATTTCTTATGCTATCTCTTATGCTCCTGGTATGATGTTGATTATGCTTTACAAACTCCGTACATTATTCGTACTGACGTCCTTTTGTTTGTGGATGTTGCGTCATGCCCGTAGGTGGACAGGGAGACAGGCTTGATCCATAGATATCTTATTCAGGACTGCATAGAGGAGCTCCATTTCATCCGGAGCTACAGCTTTTGGTATTATTCTTTTTTGTACATACCTATTGGCATGACGGGGTCCAGTCCCACCTATATGATGTGACATACTCTACTCTTCTTAGAGGCTCGTAGACAGTTGCATATGATTAGATGTCCTTAGCCTTGTCAGCTCATATTTTATATATCATTTTGATAGCCTCGTCGACTTGTGTATATGGATATGGGCATTGTTATTGATGATGGTATAGATGTGTTGTTGCCCAATGATGTTAGCACTATTGATGCATATAAATTATGAGTAAGCCATATGGCTCACCTAGATGTGAATATGAGAGTACGATAAGAGGTACCCGGGTGGGTTAGCACTAGGTACTCGTCATGGCTCTCTGGTTGGGTCGTGAAAAAAGTGGTATCAGAGCAGTTCTGTCCTAGGGTGTGTCTACGAGTCGTGTCCAATAGAGTCTTGTTTATGGGTGTGTTGTGCGCCGGTTGGGTCGTGACAAAAGTGGTATCAAGCAGTTCTGTCCTAGGGTGTGTCTACGAGACGTGTCCAATAGAGTCTTGTTTATGAGTGTGTTGCGCGCCACACTTATAAACAGGAGGCTGCGGGCATTCCAATACAGACTTGTTTGTGGAAGGTCCCTATGAAAGACAAGTAAGTAATTACGATGATGGCTACTATCTCCTGATTCTCCCATCTTATGCTATTTCTTATGCTCTCTCTTATGCTCTTGTTATGATGTTGATTATGCTTTACATACTCCGTACATTATTCGTACTGACGTCCTTTTGTTTGTGGACGCTGCGTCATGCCCGTAGGTGGACAGGGAGACAAGCTTGATCCATAGATATCTTATTTAGGGACTGCATAGAGGAGCTCCATTTCATCCGGAGCTACAGCTTTTGGTATTATTCTTTTGTGTACATACCTATGGGCATGGCGGGGTCCTGTCCCACCTATATGATGTGACATACTCTACTCTTCTTAGAGGTTCGTAGACAGTTGTATATGATTAGATGTCCTTATCCTTGTCGGTTCATATTTTGTATATCATTTTGATAGCCTCGTCGGCTTGTGTATATGGATATGGGCATTGTTATTAATGATGATATAGATGTGTTGTTGCCCAACGAGATTAGCACTATTGATGCATATAAACTATGAGTTAGCCATGTGGCTCACCTAGATGTGAATATGAGAGTACGATAAGAGGTACCCGGGTGGTCTAGCACCGGGTGCCCGTCATGGCCCTCCGGTTGGGTCGTGACAAAAGTGGTATCAGAGCAGTTCTGTCCTAGGGTGTGTCTACGAGCCGTGTCCAGTAAAGTCTTATTTATGGGTGTGTTGCGCGCCATACTTATAAACAGGAGGCTGCGGGCATTTTAGGAATGAATGACCTTCTTTCTTCATAAGATCATGCGATAGAGCCATGATATAAGGATTTCTTTTTCCCTAACTGTGTATTATGTATTTCAGAAATGCCTGTAAAGAGAAAAGCTACGGCGGTCCAAAAGGGCAAGACAACAGCAAGAAAGCCGGCTGAAAGAGCACCGCCAACGGTTGTAGAGAAAAGTGAGTCCCAAAATGCCGCTCAATCTCAGTTCTCTTACTCAATACCTATTTCTGAGGAGCATTAGCGAGGCTCAGCCCCAGCTCCAGCACCTTCAGCTCCTCCACCGGATGTGTTGGGCCAAGATGTAAAATAGGCCATTCATTTACATACTCAGTTGGTTGCCGCCCAGACTCAGTGGCAAGCTACAGGGCAAGGTGATATGGCTGTTAGTGCAAGGGCCCGTGACTTTATTAGTTTGAACCCTCCAGAATTCTTCTGGTTGAAGCCAGATAAGGACCCCCAGAATGTTTTTGATGGGATGTTGCAGACACTTCGGTTAATGCATGCTTTGGACATTGAATCGGTGGAGTTAGCAACCTATAGATTGAGGGATGTCGCGGTACATTGGTACACAGTTTGGATGGCTTCACGGGGAGTCAATGCACCTCCCCCAGTATGTCAAGAATTTGTGGATGCCTTCCTCCGACACTACTTTCCTCAAGAGGTTCGGCGAGCTAGATCCGATAAGTTCTTAAATCTTAGGCAAGGAAGTATGAGTGCTTTAGAGTATAGTCTCTGCTTCAACTCTTTGGCTAGGCATGCTCCGGCTATGGTAGCGGATATGGGTGACGAGTGCACCGATTTGTGACAGGCCTAGGGCCACATTTGATGGATAGTTAATTCACTGTGTCCCTTCAAGACAACATGGATATTTCACGCATTCAAGCCCATGCCCAGAATTTGGAAAAAAGCCAACAACAGCAAAGAAGTGAGCGTAAGCATAACAGAAGGTATAACAAGAGGGCTAGATCTTCGGGTCTAACAAGTGAGCTTAGAGGCGGGCCAAGACAGCAGTTTTCTAGGCAGTCAGTCCATTCTATGACTAGTGCGACTCCACGATTTATAGGCCATTGATTTGATAGATCAACTCATTCTAGGCCGAGTCAAAGTTTCAGGGCTTCGGGTTCTCAGTTCAAGGGTGATTCGGGTCAGGCTAGGACATCCGTGCCACGGTGTTCCCAGTGTGGGAAGTTAGATTGGGTCCAGTGTTAACTAGGTTTAGAGGTTTGCTATACATGCGGTCTGTCATGCCATATCATGCGTGATTGCCCCTCGGTTGGTGGTAGGGGTAGAGTTTAGCCTTTAGGATTGGCAGTCGGGTCTTCATCATCGATACGCCCTATAAGGCAAGGTTCACAGGAGCCGGTTAGCCATGGTAGAGGTAGAGGGAGAGCTCCCAGTTCTAGTGGTCCTCAGCACCATATTTATGCCTTGGCTGGACGCCAAGTTCTTGAGTCTTCTCCTGATGTTGTCATAGGTATATTATCGGTATTTTATCACGATGTATATGCTTTGATAGATTCGGGATCCACATTGTCATATGTTACTCCATATATTGCGGGTCAGTTTGGGGTCAAACCGGAGTCGATCAAACCTTTTGAGGTATCTACACCCGTTGGTGAACCGGTAATAGTTAACCAAGTATATAAAATTTGTGTAGTCGTATTTGTGACCACCGTACTATGGTTGATTTACATGAGTTAAAAATGGTGGACTTTGATGTTATCATGGGCATGGATTGGTTGGCTTCTTGCTATGCCAATGTCGATTGTAGAATGAAAATGGTTCGCTTCCAGTTTCTGGGAGAACCAATTTTAGATTGGAAAGGAAATACTGCGTCCCCAAAAGGTAAGTTTATTTCCTATCTCAAGTCAAGGAAAATGATCGCCAAAGGTTGTATTCACTATCTAGTTTGGGTTCAAGATGTAGAAGCTAAATCGCCAACTCTTCAAACTGTTCCAGTGGTGAATGAGTTTCCAGATGTAATCCCGGAAGAGCTTCCAGGTGTCCCTCCCGAACAGGAGATTGATTTTGCTATTGATGTGCTACCGGACACAAAACCCATATCCATTCCTCCTTAAAGAATGGCTCCCGCAGAGTTTAAAGAGTTGAAAGAACAATTGAAGGACTTGCTTGAGAAAGGCTTTATTAGGCCTAGTTCATCCCCGTGGGGAGCACCCCTGTTGTTTTTGCAAAAGAAAGATGGCTCCTTGCGAATGTGTATTGACTATCGGTAACTGAATAAGGTTACGATCAAGAACAAATATCCTCTCCCAAGGACTGATGATTTGTTTGACCAATTACAAGGCGCCAAATGGTTCTCAAAGATAGATTTGAGATCCAGGTATCATTCAACTGCAAGCTCGGGAGAAAGATATTCCTAAGACAACCTTTAGAACCAGATACGGCCATTTTGTGTTCCGGGTAATGTCATTCGGGCTAACTAATTCACCGGCAGTATTTATGGATTTGATGAACAATGTGTTCAGGCCCTTCTTAGATTTATTTGTGATTGTGTTCATTGACGATATCCTGGTATATTCTAGGTCTGAGGCCGAACATGCGGATCATTTGTGTACCGTTCTTGGAGTTCTTCAAACTCGAGAGTTATTTGCCAAATTTTCTAAGTGCGAAATTTGGTTGAACTCGGTGACATTTTTGGGGCATATTATTTCAGCTGATGGTATTCGGGTAGATACCCAAAATATTGAAGCGGTGAAGACTTGGCCAAGGCCCACAACACTTACGGATGTCCGTAGTTTTCTGGGCTTAGCAGGTTATTACAGGAGATTTATAGAAGACTTTTCTTCTATTTCTGCACCACTCATGAAGCTGACCCTGAAATTAGCTAAGTTTCAATGGACAGATGCTTGTGAACGTAGTTTCCAATAGCTAAAGGATAGATTAACTTCTGCCCCAGTCCTGACACTTCCAGAGGGGATCGGAATGTTATGTTGTCTATTGTGATGCTTCAAGTGTTGGGTTAGGCTATGTGTTGATGCAACATGGTAAGGTGATTGCATATGGTTCAAGATAGTTGCGGAAACAGGAGAAAAATTATCCGACCCATGATCTTGAATTGGTTGCAGTAATTCATGCATTGAAGATGTGGAGACATTATTTGTATGGCGTCCATGTTAATATTTATACAGATCATAGGAGCCTTCTATTATATCCCATATTTTGTACATTCGGATATGTCAAGATAATTGCAAGAAGTTAAGGGCAAGGCCATATTTTTGATCTTGTTTAACACACAAGTTGTTTATGAAAATTTTTGATGTGAAAATATCAAGAAAGGTTAGGAGCAAAAAAGGGAAATTCGCAAGGTGGCTCATGGAAATATTAAGGAAAGGTTGGGGTTAAAAGTGAATTTTGGAAACTTAAAATTCTTGAAATAAATGGGCCAAGTGGCCATGTGATGTGGTGTGGGCTATGGCCCACATGGACGTATAATATAAGTTGATGAAAGAAGACAAATTGATCATATTCATCATCTTCACCCCTTAGAAACTTGTAGAATCTTGGAGAAAAAGAACAAGGGCATTTCGGCCATGGCATAGCCAAACAAGGCCTTGGAAAAATCTTGATCAAAAAAATATTTTCTTCTAGTAATTCAACCAAGTGGAACGTCCCTAACAATATGGAGTAATTGTTGGAGTAAGCAAAGCATTCGTGTGCAAATTGTGGACTCTAGCTGAGAAAGAAGATGAGTGGGAAAAGGTATGTGTTCAATCTTCTTTTACATGTGTTATGGATGATTTGTGAGTGTTGTAGTGTATAGAAATGGATGAAATTCATGAAATATATGAATGGTGGTTGTTTCCGAATATAGAGTGTGTTGGTAAGATAAGATGAATTGATTTTTATTTAGTAGTTTGATTGTTGTTGTTGTGGATTCCATAATAAAAAAAATGAAGGTTTGATGGTTTGAAATGAAGTTGTGATCATTGTGGGATTGTTGAAGAAATTAAGGTGACACTAGCATGGTTTCTTGTACTTGTGAAAATAATGTTGTCAATGTGTTGTTGTGGATATAATGCATGAATTTGGAGGTGAGAAATGTGTTGATTTTATTGAGTTTTGAAGATTGTAAGTGTCACGACCCAACCACGTAGGCCGTGACTAGTGCCCGATCTGGGCACCCAAACCTATCTATCAAATGCATTCAAGTAAATAGCAGAAGCCGACAAGGCTATATTCCAGATTTTGATAATTTCCAGAAAAATTTCGGCAGAGTTTCCTTTGTTTTACAGACTATACAAAATAACCCAGTACACAACAAACACCAACAAAGGCCACACAGGGCTAACAGAGCAACGTATAAACATATGCGGACCGGCCGCCTCGGCGTATGGGATCGCCCAAACAACATATACACATAACCATACAGAAAGACCCTAACCCATAGACCTCTAAACTAACTGACAGAATCATATGACGAGACAGGGCCCCACCGTACCCAAATAGTCAGACATACAGAAATACACACATAGCAAGAGATATATGTACCAAAAGTGGACTCCGAAATCAAAGGGAGTACTCCGAAATAGCAGAAAGTGGAGCCTACAGTGGTGGATCACCGGCGTCTGTACCTGCGGGCATGAAACGCAGCCCCCGAAGAAAGGGGGTCAGTACGAAAGATGTACTAAGTATGTAAAGCATAGAGTACAGAATTATAGGCCACAACTGAAAGCAAACAAGATAGAAAAAGGGAAGCACTGAATGATATATCAAAATTTGTAGCAAAAACATATATATATATATATATATATATATATATATATATATATATATATATATATATATATATATAATGCAAATACAATCATGCAAGGCTCAAGAACGAGGTCACCACTCCGACGCTGGTGCCACACACAACATAACTCCAGAAGGTTCAAATCACCGTACATCCCCGAGCACACATATCATCATACATATCACCAGCCATATCACAGCATAACACCAAACGGAACCCGGCCCTATGGCGAGGCCTCGGGAACCGTAACACAGCATACGGCCGAATTTATCATAGCGCGCACGAATCATAACCGGCCCGGGAACCGGTGAACGAATTATAATAAGGGCACGAGCGGAGTCGTGAGCAAACAATGCAATTTGTATGTCAAAATATTCTTTAGAACTTGATAAAATCATAAGTCAAGTCTTTAGTAAAAATAGTCGAACAATTAGTTAGTACGGAGTTCATTTTACAAAAGTGCTCCCGAAATGGTATTTATAACCCAAAACATAGTTTAGCATATTGTGTTAATCAAAACATTATTTTATAATAGACGATTTCACAGTTAAAGGTCCCTTGTCAAACTTTTACAAAAAGAGAGCTTATTAGAACAAACAAGGCATCTCGGGGTTAGCGGGCCCACCTCGGGTCAAGTCGAGGTGGCGGACAAGAATCACGGACATTTGGGGTCTATGGGATCATACATAAAGGTTTCGAAGTGATCCGACGACGTTTGCATAAGTTTCAGACACTTGGTTCCTTTCTAGCCAAAATAAGGTCTTTAAGCTTCAATTCAATTGAATGAATAGTAGACATTTTATAATTCGGATTTCGAGGAGCAGGATTGCTCCCGGGGTTCCGATATCAACCTAGCATACCTAAGACATGCCAAAAGAAGGAGTGGGTAGCCTTACATACCTTATATGTGTCTTACGCTCGCCCAAAACGCAAGTCCCGTTTCGCTCAGAATCTGCAAATGGTCAAAGTTACCAATTAGGGATTTCAAGGCTTAAGAATTCACTTAACCTCATTTTTATCTACCGAAATTTCGGCAGCATTTCCCCTATATATATAACACCCCCGAGACTTAGCTCGGCTCAATAAACATCAACCACAACAACCCACAATATCACAAACATCACAAGTCATACAAAATCACTCTAACGTCAATATTCCTTCTTTCTATATAAATCAACAACTTTCATCCAAACTTCACAACATCGAACTAACATCCACATTATCATATTCATTTACCCATTCAAAGTTATTCAAACACATTCCAATAATATTCCAAGCGATATACATGAATTTAAGCAATCCGCTACTTTCCATATTCTATTCAAAACTTCTACGAATGCACAAAACTTCCCAAATCACATTGTCTTCCTTCCAAATTTATTAACAACAACCATAATCCACATTTAAAGTCTTACTTCCACAATTATATAAGAATACACATAAATCATATATTTTCCAATAAAACCCGCAACCATTTCAATGCCAATTCAACTCGCTAAACATTCATTTACGTCATAAATGCCACAACGACGCAACTAACAAACTAAACAAAAATTAAATTCGTCTCCTTCACCATAACATGGCTCACGGCCACTTCATCCCACACACACTCACACACGGTTTCACACACACACCAAAACTACGAAATTCTCGTTTATTCTCAATCCTTATAATATTCATACAAATTCCATAACACAAAAGTAGCAAAAATTCTTACCTTTTCTTGAAATTCTGACTTGCCGCAAACGTGATTCTTTCGCCAAACAAATTGTATCACGTCGGAGAGCGTCTTGAACTTACTACAAATACAAAAAGAATAAGATGTTTGGATCAAACTTGGAGGCTAGAGAATTTTTCCTCTTTTCTTTTGCTATGGCCGAAACCCTCTTTAGAGGTGTTCTTAATTTTTTTTTTGTTGATTTTCTTGACTTTTCAATGGATAGGCATGAATATATACTTATCATTAAATGCTCACATGGAGCTCACATGACCAATAAGTGGGGCTTGGGCCTTTGCCCCTTGGCCGGCCACCCCTAGCACTTGGGCTTCAATTTTTCAATTTTTTTTTGAGCCCAATTCGTAAAAATCTCGTTTTGTAATTCCCGAAACTAATTTCTGAAATTCCAACTCTCACCCTCGGCCTTCCCCGATGTTTTTGCACCAATAGTTTCATAACCAACATAGGCATATTAACTAAAATCAAAGTATTACCTTATAACATACAAGTCCTAATTATTTCCAAGACTTTCCAATTATGCGAGATTACGGGATATAACATTCTCCCCCCCCCCCCCTTTAGAACATTCGTCCCCGAATGTTAAATTAGTCTTATAAAATCTTATGAGCATAACGGGGGAGTCTCTCTTTATAACTAGCACACATGATTTATTCATCAATTAATGCAACAAACTTAAAAGTTTAGATTACCTGTGGGCGTAGGAAACAAGTGGGGATATTTCCTCCTCATCTCCTCCTCTGACTCCCAGGTCATCTCTTCCCGGTTGTTGTTGCGCCATAGGACTTTAACAGAAGGCACTTCCTTAGTGCGTAGTCTCCTGACCTGCCGATCCAGAATAGTTACAGGCTGCTCTTCATAAGATAAATGCTCCGTTACCTGAATATCATCCACTGGGAATATCCTGGAAGGATCACCAATACATTTTCGCAGCATAGACACATGAAATACCGGGTGTACGGCCTCCAAATCGGATGGTAAGTCTAGCTCATAGGCGACCTCGCCTATCTTCCGAACAATCTGATATGGACCGATATACCGCGGGCTTAACTTACCCTTTTTGCCGAATCTCATAACACCCTTCATAGGCGACACCTTCAGAAATACCCAGTCGCCAATCTGGAACTCTAACGGTCGACGTCATCTATCTGCATAAGCTTTCTGTCGACTCTGTGCAGCCAATAATCGGTCCCGAATAAGTTTTACTTTATCTACTGCTTCCTGGATCACATCTGGCCCAATTAATTTAGTTTCGCCCACGTCGAACCAACCAATAGGAGATCTGCAATTTCTACCATAAAGGGCTTCGTACGGTGCCATCTGAATGCTGGAGTGATAACTATTATTATAGGCAAATTCTATAAGCGGCAAGTGATCATCCCAGCTGCCTCTGAAATCAATAACGCAGGCCCGCAATAAATCTTCCAGCGTCTGAATAGTGCGCTCGGCCTGCCCGTCGGACTGGGGATGAAAAGCTGTAGTGAGGCTCACCTGAGTCCCTAATCCCTCCTGAAATGACCTCCAGAAATTTGCCGTAAATTGGGCACCTCGGTCAGTAATAATAGATACAGGGACTCCGTGAAGTCTGACTATCTCTCTGATATATAATCTAGCATAATCCTCAGCCGAATAAGTAGTCCGGACTGGGAGAAAGTGGGCTGATTTCGTCAGTTTGTCAACAATAACCCAAATAGAATCGTACCTGCGTGGAGTGCGCGGTAACCCAACAACGAAGTCCATATTAATCATCTCCCATTTCCAGGCTGGAATTTCCATCTCCTGCAATAATCCACCGGGCTTCTGATGCTCAATTTTTACTTGCTGACAATTCGGGCACTGACTAACGAACTCGGCAATATCTTTCTTCATACCGTCCCACCAGTACAAACACCTGAGATCATGATATATTTTAGTGGAACCAGGATGAACAGAATATCGTGCATTATGCGCCTCGCCCATAATTTGTAGCCGTAAGCCTGCAACATCCGGTACACAGAATCTGCCTTCATATAATAATACCCCTTCAGGCGAAATTTCAAACGGAGTCTTTTCTTTACTAAGGGCCACAACTCTGTAATGAACCAGAACAGGATCCTCGAACTGACGCTGCTTTACCTCTTTTATAATAGATGATTCAGCAACTGCACGAACAGAAATCCCAGAAGCTCCAGAATCTGCCAAACGAACTCCAAGGCTGGCCAACTGATGAATTTCACGAACCAAATCTTTCTTACCAGGTGGTACGTCAGCCAAACTGCCCATAGACTTGCGGCTAAGTGCATCCGCTACTACATTGGCTTTCCCCGGATGGTACAGAATATCAACGTCATAATCTTTCAATAATTCAAGCCATCTTCTCTGCCGCAAATTCAGTTCTTTCTGCTTAAAAATATACTGGAGACTCTTATGGTCCGTATAAATATCAACATGGACCCCATATAAATAATGCCGCCAAATCTTCAAAGCATGAATCACCGCGGCTAACTCAAGATCATGAGTGGGATAATTCTTCTGGTGCGGTCTGAGCTGCCGGGAAGCATAGGCTATGACTCGACCGTGCTGCATCAACACGTAACCTATCCCAATACCAGAGGCATCACAGAAGACAACATACCCGTCTGATCCTTCTGGAAGAGCTAACACTGGTGCTGTAATTAATTTTTCTTTCAACAGCTGGAAACTGCGCTCGCAGGCATCGGTCCACTGAAATTTCGCTGCTTTCTGAGTAAGCTTCGTCAGTGGTGCTGCAATAGAAGAAAAAATTTCCACGAACCTGCGATAATATCCGGCCAACCCCAGAAAATTGCGCACCTCTGTCGGTGTAGTAGGCCTGGGCCAATTCTGTACAGCTTCAATTTTCTGCGTATCGACCCGAATACCGTCTGCTCCGACAACATGCCCCAAGAATGCCATAGAAGTTAACCAGAATTCACATTTGGATAATTTAGCATATAATTTTTGTTGACGGAGAGTGCCAAGTACCGTCCTCAAATGATCCGAATGCTCCTCTGCTGATTGTGAATAAATCAAAATATCATCGATAAACACAATCACGAACATGTCTAGGAAAGGCCGAAATACCCGATTCATCAGATCCATAAATACTGCTGGAGCATTAGTCAACCCGAAAGACATAACTCTGAATTCATAATGCCCGTACCGGGTCCTGAAAGCAGTCTTTGGGATATCAGACTCTCGCACTCGCACCTGATGATAACCTGAGCGCAGATCCACCTTTGAAAAATATTTAGCACCCTGCAACTGATCAAACAAATCATCAATCCGGGGGAGGGGATATTTATTCTTTATAGTCACCTTATTTAAATGCCGATAATCGATACACATGCGCAGTGACCCGTCTTTCTTTCTTACAAATAATACCGGCGCTCCCCAGGGTGATGTGCTGGGTCTGATAAAGCCCTTATCCAACAAATCTTTCGGCTACTCTTTCAATTCCTTCAATTCAGCCGGTGCCATTCTGTACAGAGGAATAGATATAGGTTGCGTATCCGGCAACAAGTCTATAGTGAAATCTATCTCCCGCTCGGGCGGAAGACCCGAAAGCTCATCAGGAAATACGTCTGGGAATTCATTAACGACCGGAACAGACTGAAGGGTAGGTGTCTCAGCTGTAGTGTTGTGCACACGAACCAAGTGATAGATATAGCCTTTCTGAATCATCTTCTTAGCCTTGAAGTACGAAATAAACTTACCCCTCGGCGATGCTGTAGACCCGAACCACTCTATAACTTGTTCCCCTGGAAACTGAAAACGGACTACCTTTTTCTGGCAGTCAACATTAGCATAACAGGAAGCTAACCAGTCCATACCCATAATAACATCGAATTCCAGCATATCTAATTCTATCAAATCAGCTTTAGTGCAGCGATCACATATAGTCACAGAACAATCCCTATATACCTGCCTCGCTATAATACAATCCCCAACCGGTGTAGCCACTTCAAATGGCTCTATAGGCTCAGACACTATCCCAATTTTACTAGCAACGAGCGGGAAAATATATGATAAAGTGGAACCAGGATCAATCAGTGCATATACAGATCTGGAGAAAACCAGTAATGTACCTGTGACGACATTCGGCGAAGCCTCCTGATCCTGGCGGCTGGCCAATGCGTATATGCGGTTCGAGGGACCGCTAGAACCTGAAGCACTGCCGCGCCCTCGACCGCGTCCCACCGGTGCTGGCATACCTCGCCCTGCAGGGCGCGCCACTGATGGAGCAGATGATGAACCAGCGGCTGATCCCGTCGGCTGAGCTACACTACCTGAACCGCTCGCCAACGGACAATCTCGCATAAGATGGCCCTGACCACCGCATGAAAAACAGGCTCCAGTAACTCGATAACACTCCCCAGGATGTGATTTCCCGCAATGAGAACAACGGGGCCTGGGTGGTCTGGGCTGGCTGGGACCTCTAGATACCTGTGAACCTGACGCCCTGGAGCTTTGACCGGCTCCAGACTGTCCCGCACTGTCAAATCTCCTGCCGCCTGACTGTGTACTCCGGCTAGACGAAGGAAGGTGTCTGCCTGACTGCTGCTGCTGCTGAGGCTGTCCACCTCGAGAATCTCCAGAATATCCTACTGACCTGGCCCTCTTGGGCGGCCTCCTGTCCCGATCTCTGCTGAAATAATCGGCTCTATGTCGGTCCTCCATACCCAGGGCATAAGCCTGTAGTCGGGCAATGTCCATGTCTGCCTGCAATGCCACCGCCATACAGCCATCAATCAAATAGCGGTCTAACCTCATCACGTATCTGTGCATCCGATCGGCCATATCTGCTACTATGGCAGGTGCATACCGGGACAAAGAATCAAACTCCATATTATACTCACGGACGCTCCGACCCCTCTGCTGCAGATGCAAAAATCGGTCAACCCGCGCCCGCCGTAACTCTGGGGGCAAAAAGTGGTGAGTGAAAGCAGTCACGAACTCGTCCCAAGTAGCTGGGGTAGCACCCTCACCCCTGGATAGCTCCCAGGACTCATACCAGTGAGCAGCAACATCCCGTAGTCTATGCGAAGCCAACTCAACAGACTCAGTCTCTGAAGCCCTGACCAAGTCTAGTGAGCGTCGCATCCCCCGAATAAAGTCATGGGGGTCCTCGTCGGGCTTAGACCCGAAAAACTCTTGAGGGCCACACGATAGGAACTCTCGAACTCTCAGGCTGTCACGCCTGTCGTCGTCATCATCATCGCTCCGCCCGCGTCTGCGAGCCTGTCCCGCTACCAGAGTGGTCAATAACTTCACAGCCTCTCTCAGTGTCCTGTCCTCCGCCCCTGTCTAAGGAGCTGGAGGCTCGGGTGCGGGTACTCGGGCCCCTGGAGCTGCTGATGGACCTGCTCCAGGCTCCGCCGGTGGTGGTGTAGCGGATCCCTCTGAATGGGGCACAACCTCGGGCAAATCATAAACACGAGCCCGGGTAACTCGCTGTGCCTGACTAGTGCCTGCCATCCCTGCCTTGCCTTTCTGGGCCGCTGTTGCCTTCTTCGGAGGCATCACTGCAAACACAATAACGGATTAGATCAAAATCGTCCTAATAGCACAGCTCTAACGCACGATCTAAGATTCCAAAGAAAAGTAACACTCTAAATGCCCTGTAGCCTCCTGTTTATAGATGTGGTGCACAACACACCGATAAACAAGACTCTACGAGACACGGCCTGTAGACATTCCGAGGACAAACCGCTCTGATACCACTTTTGTCACGACCCAACCCCGTAGGCCGTGACTAGTGCCCGATCAGGGCACCCAAACCCATCTATCAAATGCATTCAAGTAAATAGCAGAAGCCGACAAGGCTATATTCCAGATTTTGATAATTTTCAGAAACATTTCGGCAGAGTTTCCTTTGTTTTACAGACTATCCAAAATAACCCTGTACACAACAAACACCAACAAAGGCCACACACGGCTAACAAAGCAACGTATAAACATATGCGGACCGGCCGCCTCGGCGTATGGGATCGCCCAAACAACATATACACATAACCATACAGAAAGACCCTAACCCACAGACATGTCCACAGACCTCTAAACTGACCGACAGAATCATATGACGGGACAGGGCCCCGCCGTACCCAAATAGTCAGACATACAGAAATACACACATAGCAAGAGATATATGTACCAAAAGTGGACTCCGAATCAAAGGGAGTACTCCGAAATAGCAGAAAGTGGAGCCTACAGTGGTGGATCACCGGCGTCTGTACCTGCGGGCATGAAACGCAGCCCCCGAAGAAAGGGGGTCAGTACGAAAGATGTACTGAGTATGTAAAGCATAGAGTACAGAATTATAGGCCACAACTGAAAGCAAACAAGATAGAAAAAGGGAAGCACTGAATGATATATCAAAATTTGTAGCAAAAACATATATATATATATATATATATATATATATATATATATATATATATAATGCAAATAAAATCATGCAAGGCTCAAGAACGTGGTCACCACTCCGACGCTGGTGCCACACTGAACATAACTCCAGAAGGTTCAAATCTCCGTACATCCCCGAGCACACATATCATCATACATATCACCAGCCATATCACAGCATAACACCAAACGGAACCCGGCCCTATGGCGAGGCCTCGGGAACCGTAACACAGCATACGGCCGAATTTATCATAGCGCGCATGAATCATAACCGGCCCGGGAACCGGTGAACGAATTATAATAATGGCACGAGCGGAGTCGTGAGCAAACAATGCAATTTTTATGTCAAAATATTCTTTAGAACTTGATAAAATCATAAGTCAAGTCTTTAGTAAAAATAGTCGAACAATTAGTTAGTACGGAGTTCATTTTACAAAACTGCTCCCGAAATGGTATTTATAACCCAAAACATAGTTTAGCATATTGTGTTAATCAAAACATTATTTTATAATAGACGATTTCACAGTTAAAAGTCCCTTGTCAAACTTTTACAAAAAGAGAGCTTATTAGAACAAACAAGGCATCTCGGGGTTAGCGGGCCCACCTCGGGTCAAGTCGAGGTGGCGGACAAGAATCACGGACATTTGGGGTCTATGGGATCATACATAAAGGTTTCGAAGTGATCCGACGACGTTTGCATAAGTTTCAGACACTTGGTTCCTTTCTAGCCAAAATAAGGTCTTTAAGCTTCAATTCAATTGAATGAATAGTAGACATTTTATAATTCGGATTTCGAGGAGCAGGATTGCTCCCGGGGTTCCGATATCAACCTAGCATACCTAAGACATGCCAAAAGAAGGAGTGGGGAGCCTTACATACCTTATATGTGTCTTACGCTCGCCCAAAACTCAAGTCCCGTTTCGCTCAGAATCTGCAAATGGTCAAAGTTACCAATTAGGGATTTCAAGGCTTAAGAATTCACTTAACCTCATTTTTATCTACCGAAATTTCGGCAGCATTTCCCCTATATATATAACACCCCCGAGACTTAGCTCGGCTCAATAAACATCAACCACAACAACCCACAATATCACAAACATCACAAGTCATACAAAATCACTCTAACATCAATATTCCTTCTTTCTATATAAATCAAAAACTTTCATCCAAACTTCACAACATCGAACTAACATCCACATTATCATATTCATTTACTCATTCAAAGTTATTCAAACACATTCCAAAAATATTCCAAGCGATATACATGAATTTAAGCAATCCGCTACTTTCCATATTCTATTCAAAACTTCTACGAATGCACAAAACTTCCCAAACCACATTGTCTTCCTTCCAAATTTATTAACAACAACCATAATCCACATTTAAAGTCTTACTTCCACAATTATATAAGAATACACATAAATCATATATTTTCCCATAAAAACCCGCAACCATTTCAATGCCAATTCAACTCGCTAAACATTCATTTACGTCATAAATGCCACAACGACGCAACTAACAAACTAAACAAAAATCAAATTCATCTCCTTCACCATAACATGGCTCACGGCCACTTCATCACACACACACACACCCACGGTTTCACACACACACCAAAACTACGAAATTCTCGTTTATTCTCAATCCTTATAATATTCATACAAATTCCATAACACAAAAGTAGCAAAAATTCTTACCTTTTCTTGAAATTCCGACTTGCCGCAAACGTGATTCTTTCGCCAAACAAATTGTATCACATCAGAGAGCGTCTTGAACTTACTACAAATACAAAAAGAATAAGATGTTTGGATCAAACTTGGAGGCTAGAGAATTTTTCCTCTTTTCTTTTGCTATGGCCGAAACCCTCTCTAGAGGTGTTCTTAATTATTTTTTTTGTTGATTTTCATGACTTTTCAATGGATAGGCATGAATATATACTTATCATTAATTGCTCACGTGGAGCTCACATTACCAATAAGTGGGGCTTGGGCCTTGGCCCCTTGGCCGGCCACCCCTAGCACTTGGGCTTCAATTTTTCAATTTTTTTTAGCCCAATTCGTAAAAATCTCGTTTTGTAATTCCCGAAACTAATTTCCGAAATTCCAACTCTCACCCTCGGCCTTCCCCGATGTTTTTGCACCAATAGTTTCATAACCAACATAGGCATATTAGCTAAAATCAAAGTATTGCCTTATAACATACAAGTCCTAATTATTTCCAAGACTTTCCAATTATGCGAGATTACGGGATATAACAGTAAGTTGGGTGTTGTGATTGAATTAAATATAAAAGGAATGTCAGCGAATTGTGTAGAAAGGATTGCTAGTGTTAGAATGCATTTGAATTAATTGTTGAAGTTGGAGATATGATTGTTGGTATTGTTGTTGATAATTTGGCTGAGTTGGATTCTCGGGGATGGTTGTATTTACAGGGGAAATGCTGCCGAAATTTCGACAGATTATAAATGAATTTATATGAAAGACTAAGATAAGTTTGTGACAATGTGTTTAATGATTGTGTAATCTTCTTGAATGTAGACTAGCGATAGCGAGCTTGGACAAATAAGCATAGCTAATAGGACGTGGAACAGGTGTCTAAGGCTTAACCTTTCTTTCTTTTGACATGTCCTAGAGCTAAGTATGTTATGATACGTATCTTGGGGTAACTCTATTCTTGATTCCGAGCTTGTTAATGATTCTTATTCACTTCTTGATATGAGTATACTTAGTATAGTCGAGCTTATTGTACGATTGAATAACAAGCAAAGCATAAAGAGTTCTTGTTTTCTTTTAAAAGAGTTCTGTAAGTAGTAATGTCCCTAACTTTCGTGCATGGTATCGGATTGTTTTGGAAATGTTCGTAGAGTTTCCTATATTGAATAATGTTCCTAACTTTCATATGCTAACTCAGATAGTTTGGGAAACGTTCATGGGGGTTTCTATAATGAATAATGTCCATAACTTCCTTGTGCTAACTCAGATTGACTCGAAACGTGTTCATGATCCTTCAAGTGTCGATTAGTGTACTTATCTGTTGAGTCCTAAAAAAAAATTTGATTTATATGCATATGGTTTTACTAATGATTTCGAGAAAATTAGTTTTATACTAAAGGAAACATAAAGTTAGATTTTCAAAACCACTCCGAAGGGGGTGCGAGATTTTACTATTTGGATTTTCAAAACCACTCCGAAGGGGGTGCGAGATTTTACTATTTAGATTTTCAAAATCACTCCGAAGGGGGCGCGAGATATTACTATTTCATTTCATTTATGATTTATGTTTACACTCCATATCATCATTTCTTTTCATTGATATTCGTGGATTAAGTTGTGTTGACACCATCATCATTATTATGCGGGAAGCGGCATGCCCGAAGGGGCCATCATAATTATTATGTCGAAACCGGCATGCCCGAAGGGGCCATCATTATTATTATGTCGGAACCGACATGCCCGAAGGGGCCATCATTATTATTATGTCGGAACCGGCTTCCTCGAAGGGGCCATCATTATTATTATGTCGGAACCGGCATGCCCGAAGGGGCCATCATTATTATTATGTCGGAACCGGCATGCCCGAAGGGGCCATCATTAATATTATGTCGGAACCGGCATGCCCGAAGGGGCCATCATCATTATTATTGTGCCGGAAGCGGCATGCCCGAAGGGGCCATCATCATTATTATACCAGAAGCGGCCGTCCGAAGGGACTATTGTGATACCAAATTTATATTGTGTATTCTAGAATTTGCGTATGCTGTATTTATATTGTGCATGCTAGAATTTGGGTAAAGGCCACAGGACATGGTTCAGAATGCTGTTTCAGGTTACTTACAGTTTGATTTCTAAACTTGTTTACTACTGCACCTTCCTTGTGCTATGATTCAGTAATGCTTTACATATTCAGTACATATTCCGTACTGACCCCCTTTCTTCGGGGGCTGCGTTTCATGCCGCGCAGGTGCATACAACTGCGTAGAGGATATTGTTAGAAGATGTTCTAGATGAATTGGTGAGCTCCATTTCCTTCCGGAGTGTTGCCGAGTCAGATTACTTACGTTATGGTATCCCGTCTATATTAGAGACTTTGCAGACAGCGTCCTGTGGTACGTTTGTCGAGATGTCGACAGAGTGATGTTAGCTGAACCATTTGTGTACGTTAAAAGAACATGTATTTTAGATGATTTCAATTGTTTTAAAGTACTTATTTGATTGAAAGTTTTCATGATCGTTATAAGGATAATGATCTCTATGTGAAAAGTTTCATGTTTTTTAAAAGTTTTTGAAATGACAGGTTTTGATAGAGCGAATGTCTAAGGGTTCGCTCGACTCTGATGAGAGTCGGGTGCCCGTCATGCCCTATCGATCATAGGGTGTGACAAATTGGTATCAGAGCCAGGTTCGTCCTAGGGGTTGTCTACAAAGTCGTGTCTAGTAGAGGCTTATTTATCGGTGTGTTGTGCACCACATCGATAAACAGGAGGCTACGAGACATTAATAGGGTGTTATTCTTTCTTTCATATCTAAGATCTTGCGATAGAGCCCAGTCGTAGGAAATGAAGTCCCTTGTACTAACTTTTGATTTCAGCTAAAGGACGACATCGACAGAAGAAAGCGACCGATGACATTAACAGTTACAATGTATAGTGATAAGTAATGGTGTGGAAGAGGCATGTTGGATAAGGTAAGAATATTGAAATATGATTGAAATGTAAAGTTGGGGGATGAAGGTGAAAGGTGAACATTAGGGATTGAAAAGGCTAAATTAGTAATTGTTAAGGAGAAAGACGTGTTACGAGAATGTCTCGGAATCTGTAAGACTTTGACTTGCTTCAGATCATGTAATGAAGGTCACGCGAAGAGGTGGATGCGATTGTATCGGCATTAATGCACTGGATTTCACCGAAGTTTCAAAGTTAAGCATGCTAGGGCGAGAGAAATTTTAGGATGGGTGACCCCCCTGGGAAGTGTACTAAAAATTCCATAAATGTAGATATAAGAGACAAATAGGAAGTTAGGGTAACCTAAAGGAAATTAGATTATGCGGAGTGGTTAGAAGCCTTAAAGAGGTCACGTAGGCCGGGGTGGATTAGACTGGTGAAGAGAAAGAAAGTGCAACACAGTTCGGGAATTAGGGTGAGTTTGAATGGCGTTTGGGAATATTTTACAAGCGAGAGGGTAGTGAATATATATATGTGCACATAATATCCCATTTATGCCTGTATCGATCGGTAGGTGAATTCCAGCAACCAGTGTTGCGATGTATGGAAAACATTAATTGAACGGAGTGCAAGTGACAAAACGAAAAATATGGTACAAATGTTACGAGGTAAACTGATACTGGTTCCACTACTGGTTAAGGCTGGAAGGTCCTAACACAACGATATTCGGGAATAGAAAGGAAGTGAGTACGTAGAGGGTAAGGAGCTCCGAAGTGTCAGAAATGTCAAAGAAAAGGGGGTATGGATGTGTAAAGCTTCTGAGAGAGAGACGACGGGCAAAGCATGAAACTAATTGAGTAGAAAGTCTGTAAAAGAATTAGAGTGTGGTAATATGGGACAAAAAGAGGAATAGAACCACGGAAGGTTAAGGGTGAAAATAGGAAGAGTATATGGGAGTACGAAGGATACTTCGACAAATTGGCGATAGGAAACCGATTACTCGTCAAGGGAAGGACAAGGACAGTGAGTTGGCGCAGTTGATTAGAAAACCCATGACATGGAATGAGGATTCATGTGAAGACAGAGGAGTTAGATTATAAAGAAGATAGAGTAAAAGATAAGGAATGGACATGAAGGAAAGGACAACTATAAGAGAGACCCTCCCGAAGTATTACAACACCCCATGAAGCCAGTCGAACATTCGAGGACGAATGTTCTAAAGGGGGGAGGATGTTATATCCCATATTTTGTACATTCGGATATGTCAAGATAATTGCAAGAAGTTAAGGGCAAGGCCATATTTTTGATCTTGTTTAACACACAAGTTGTTTATGAAAACTTTTTATGTGAAAATATTAAGAAAGGTTAGGGGAAAAAAGGGAAATTCCCAAGGTGGCTCATGGAAATATTAAGGAAAGTTTGGGGTTAAAAGTGAATTTTGGAAACTTAAAATTCTTGAAATAAATGGGCCAAGTGGCCATGTGATGTGGTGTGGGCTATGGCCCACATGGATGTATAATATAAGTTGATGAAAGAAGACAAATTGATCATATTCATCATCTTCACCCCTTAGAAACTTGTAGAATCTTGGAGAAAAAGAACAAGGGCCATTCGGCCATGGCATAGCCAAACAAGGCCTTGGAAAAATCTTGATCAAAAAAATATTTTCTTCTAGTAATTCAACCAAGTGGAACGTCCCTAACAACATGGAGTAATTGTTGGAGTAAGCAAAGCATTCGTGTGCAAGTTGTGGACTCTAGCCGAGAAAGAAGATGAGTGGGAAAAGGTATGTGTTCAATCTTCTTTTACATGTGTTATGGATGATTTGTGAGTGTTGTAGTGTATAGAAATGGATGAAATTCATGAAATATATGAATGGTGGTTGTGGCCGAATATAGAGTGTGTTGGTAAGATAAGATGAATTGATTTTTATTTAGTAGTTTGATTGTTGTTGTTGTGGATTCCATTATAAAAAAAATGAAGGTTTGATGGTTTGAAATGAAGTTGTGATCATTGTGGGATTGTTGAAGAAATTAAGGTGACACTAGCATGGTTTCTTGTACTTGTGAAAATAATGCTGTCAACGTGTTGTTGTGGATATAATGCATGAATTTGGAGGTGAGAAATGTGTTGATTTTATTGAGTTTGGAAGATTGTAAGTTGGGTGTTGTGATTGAATTAAATATAAAAGGAATGTCGTCGAATTGTGTAGAAAGGATTGCTAGTGATAGAATGCATTTGAATTAATTGTTGAAGTTGGAGATATGATTGTTGGTATTGTTGTTGATCATTTGGCTGAGTTGGATTCTCGGGGATGGTTGTATATACAGGGGAAATGCTGCCGAAATTTCGACAGATTATAAATGAATTTATTTTAAAGACTAAGACAAGTGTGTGACGATGTGTTTAATGATTGTGTAATCTTCTTGAATGTAGACTAGCGATAGCGAGCTTGGACAAATAAGCGTAGCTAATAGGACGTGGAACAGGTATGCAAGGCTTACCCTTTCTTTCTTTTGGCATGTCCTAGAGCTAAGTAAGTTATGATACGTATCTTGGGGTAACTCTATTCTTGATTCCGAGCTTGTTAATGATTCTTATTCACTTCTTGATATGAGTATACTTAGTATAGTCGAGCTTCTTGTACGATTGAATAACAAGCAAAGCATAAAGAGTTCTTGTTTTCTTTTAAAAGAGTTCTGTGAGTAGGTAATGTCCCTAACTTTCGTGGATGGTCTCGGATTGTTTTGGAAATGTTCGTAGAGGTTCCTATAATGAATAACGTTCCTAACTTTCATATGCTAACTCGGATTGTTTTGGAAACGTTCATGGGGGTTTATATAATGAATAATGTCCATAACTTCCTTGTGCTAACTCGGATTGACTCGAAACGTGTTCATGATCCTTCAAGTGTCGATTAGTGTACTTATCTGTTGAGTCCTAAAAAAAAATTGATTTATATGCATATGGTTTTACTAATGATTTCGAGAAAATTAGTTTTATACTAAAGGAAACATAAAGTTAGATTTTCAAAACCACTCCGAAGGGGGTGCGAGATTTTACTATTTGGATTTTCAAAACCACTCCGAAGGGGGTGCGAGATTTTACTATTTAGATTTTCAAAACCACTCCGAAGGGGGCGCGAGATTTTACTATTTCGTTTCATTTACGATTTATGTTTACACTCTATAGCATCATTTCTTTGTATTGATATTCGTGGATTAAGTTGTGTTGACACCATAATAATTATTATGCCGGAAGCGGCATGCCCGAAGGGGCCATCATTATTGTTATGTCGGAACCGGCATGCCCGAAGGGGCCATCATTATTATTATGTCGAAACCGGCATGCCCGAAGGGGCCATCATTATTATTATGTCGGAACTGGCATGCCCGAAGGGGCCATCATTATTATTATGTCGGAATCGGCATGCCCGAAGGGGCCATCATCATTATTATTATGCCGGAAGCGGCATGCCCGAAGGGGCCATCATCATTATTATACCGGAAACGGTCGTCCGAAGGAACTATTGTGATACCAAATTTATATTGTGTATTCTAGAATTTGCGTATGTTGTATTTATATTGTGCATGCTAGAATTTGGGTAAAGGCCACAAGACTAGGTTCAGAATGCTGTTTCAGGTTACTTACAGTTTGATTTCTAAACTTGTTTACTGCTGCACCTTCCTTGTGCTATAATTCAGTAATGCTTTACATATTCAGTACATATTCCGTACTGACCCCCTTTCTTCGGGGGATGCGTTTCATGCCGCGCAGGTGCATACAGCTGCGTAGAGGATATTGTTAGAAGATGTTCCAACTGAATTGGTGAGCTCCATTTCCTTCCAGAGTGTTGCAGAGTCAGAGTACTTACGTTATGGTATCCCGTCTATATTAGAGACTTTGCAGACAGCGTCCTGTGGTACGTTTGTCGAGATGTCGACAGAGTGATATCAGCTGAACCATCTGTGTACGTTAAAAGAGCATGTATTTTAGATGATTTCAATTGAGTTAAAGTACTTATTTGATTGAAAGTTTTCATGATCGTTATAAGGATAATGATCTCTATGTGAAAATTTTCATGTTTTAAAAAAGTTTTTGAAATGACAGGTTTTGATAGAGTGAATGTCTAAGGGTTCGCTCGACTCTGATGAGAGTCGGGTGCCCGTCATGACCTATCGAGAATAGGGTGTGACACCTTCAGTATATCTTCAAGCAAAAAGAATTGAATTTACGGCAACGACGATGGTTGGAATTGTTGAAAGACTATGATGCTGACATCCTGTATCATCCCGGGAAAGCAAATGTAGTGGATGATGCTCTTAGCCGTAGATCTATGGGAAGTTTATGTGATGTTCAGCCAGAGAAAAGAGAGATAGCTCGTGACCTCCAGCAGTTAGCTAGCCTAGGAGTTCGAGTAGTGGACTGATGTAGTATGGGAGCTATCATTCAAAATGTAGCGGTCTCGTCACTAGTAGTGGAAGTGAAAGAGCGCCAATACGAAGATCCCATGCTAATTCATTACAGAAATACACTCCCTCAGAAGGAGAAGTCATCATTTGAGATTTCTGGAGATGGAGTTCTCCGATGCCGAGGCAGATTATGTGTTTCTGATGTTGCAGGATGTAACACCCCGTAAACTTGAACTAGGTGTGAGTATGTAAATATCTAGTGTCAATATGATATTTTATCTATGTGAACCCATTCTTGATGATTTCGGGTGGAAAATGATCGTTTTGAAGTCAAACCAACAATCGAGGTTCTTAAGGGCTCTTAAATTCGCCTAAGTTTTGATAGGTCTGCCTTCTAGGCTATTTTCGTGAAACTCTATTAAGAATTTGGAAAATGTTCCTCAAATACAGGTTGTAGATCTTTGAAAGAGCTTTCCAACGGTATATTATGGGCCTTGAACGGAGCTATGTACAAAAGGTTATGACCGTTTTACTGAAGCCTGTCCGCACTGGAAATTTGGTCTGCGTTACGGACCGTCCCTTGGGGCCGTAACACAAGTTACGGACCGTCCCTTGGGGCCGTAACGTCCCAAAAATTTCCAGAAACTCACTGGAAATTTTCACCAAGTTACGGGCCGTAACACGTGTTACGGACCGTCCCTTTGGGCCGTAACTTGGCCCGTCAAGTACGTTTTTGGCTGATCTGACTTCGGGAGGCCATAACCCCATTATTTATTGAGAATTTGGGAAAACGCAAAGAACGAAAGTTGTAGATAATTGAAATACCTTTCCAACCATGGGTCGTGGGACTCCATGTGACATCGGGATAAGGAAATATGAACGTTTTAAGACAGAAAGGTCAAGCTGTTGGCCCAACCCAATTCAAAACCGGGTCAGGCCCATTTCCCTTGGTATTTAAGGGAAATGTTCAGCCCTAGCAGCCACATTTCCCCTACCAAAGGTTCAGAATTTTTAGAGAGAGAGAGAGGATATTTAGAGAGAGAAAGTGGAGAATCGATCAAGTTCAAGGCCCCGAATCCCGAGGCTCGTGAAGGATAAAGTGTAGAACAAGTTTTTGCCGTCATTCTAAGCTAAAAATTGAACTTGGGGGATGTTGTTTTCGTGGTATCTGCTCATATAAGGTATGCCTAAGATTTTAATGATGTTTTTATCCTTACCATTGATAGATTTGACGAGTTAGAATAGAGAAAATGATATTGGAAGAGCCCGTTTGGATTGGCTTACAGCTTAAAGCTGTTTGCAGCTTATAAGCTGAAAAAAATAAGTTGGGGTAGTCCAACTTATTTTTTTTGGCTTATAAGCTGTTTTCAGCTTATAAGCTGCTTTAGATAAACTAAGTCAAATGGGTTCAATTATTTTTTAGAGCTTATTTTAAGCATAAAATGACTTTAAGCTGTCCAGCCAAACACTCAAAAAAGCTGAAAACAGCTTATAAGCCAACTTATAAGCCAATCCAAACGGGCTCGAAGTTCGGTTATAATTTTTGGATATCAAATGATTTGTGGGCTGTTTTGGTATGATTAAATGGATAGGATTAGTTGGATATTGATATAAAATAATGGTTGATATTGTTGTGGATGTTGTTGATAAGTTGTTGTTCTTGAAATTGAGAGAATAAAGTGTATGAATATATTGTATACAAAGCGTATACCGGGCTGTTTTGTGACGATATATTTGGGGGCTGTTTATATGATTTCGTGGCTGTTTTGTGACAATATTTTGGGACTGTTTTATATGATTTTCGTGTATTTTGGGGCTGTTTTATATTGTGTTGTTGTTATACTATGGATATACGGAAATAAAGAAGTGTATACAAGCATTGGCATCCGAAGGTATAGTGGGCTGTTTTGGAAGTAATTTAAGGATGGATTTAATTTCAAGATCCTTTAATGAATCAAATGAAAAGCAATCTTTTCATGTTCCTTGAACTCTAATTCATGTTTTAAATGGTGGTTAATGTGTGTGAGGGGACAAACCCACATTAAACCTAGATTGTAATAAACTCTATTTATGTATAAGATATTACGAATGTTTTCCTCTATGAGAGATGCTTAGTAATGCTAGTTAAGAGTTGGTAATGACATTCCCATTGGTGAATTAGGACATGAAAATATTTGTAAAGAAGTTGTATGTTTTCAAAACATTGATTGGAATGATTTATCTTTACGATATGGCATAACGAACCTTAATGGTAAATGGTGATGTGACTGCTTTAAGATGAATTGTAATTCGGCTTTTAAGCTATGAACTCTGTTGATGTATTTATTCCTAGCCATTCGGGAGGATGAGTGGTCACCGGGAATTTCATATTTCGGTGTGCTTATGCCTAGCCATTCGGGAGGATGAGTGGTCATCGGGAATTTCATATTCCGATGTGCTTACGCCTAGCCATTCGGGAGGATGAGTGGTCACCGAGGTTTAAATTCCGGTGTGCTTACGCCTAGCCATTTGGGAGGATGAGTGGTCACCGGGGATTTCATATTCCGGTGTGTTTATGCCTAGCCATTCGGGAGGATGAGTGGTCATCGAGACTTTGTAATTTGGTGTGGTGCGTTGTGACAAGGGAACCCTACGGTCATCCCATCGATGTGATTGATTCTTGGGCTTGTGTTGGTGTGTGTAATATTCGTAATCTCTCATAGAACTGTTGTTGACAATCATGATCAATTTGAAAGGCATAATTAAAAGTTGTAACTTAACAAAAGACTTCATAATCGGTTTTGATAATTCTTATGGAGATACACATGTTGAATACTTGTTTCTATATTGATAAATGGCTTTGTAAACTGCTTAACAAATGATATTGAGAATCACAAAGTGGAATGACTGTTTTTATGCTATCTTTTCAGAACTGATTTCTTTATAAATCATTATATTTTATTTTCATAACACTTGTTGTCCCGAGGCACTCACTGAGTACGAAAGTACTCAGGCATACCATTGTTGTTTTTGATGGTATGTTAGGTAACGAAGAAGAGCAGGTTCGTGATACTTTCGATGCTTAAGAGGACTTGCTACTGCTGTGGATTCGGTGAGCCCACATCCTTGTTCGTGGGACACTTCCTGTTTCATTTATTATTCTAGATTTCCGGGCTGCGTCCCGAAGTTTGACGATTGTTATGTCTCTTAGAAGCTCCATAGATAGTTGTCAGAATTGTGGTTAGATTGTCAAAAGTCTCGTACGACTTAATGGGTGTTTGCTACGTTGATGGCTATTACTTATAAAGACTTCCGCTGATTTAATTCATGTGTTCATGATGTGTTGCATTTAATTTATAAATTGTTGGAGGCGAATGTTGATCCTGGTGGGTTCAAGTATCATTATTGTGTTGTTTAGGTTCTTCCGATGTTGTTCGTGACGTCGGATGCCGGTCACGTCTAGGGTGGGTTTTGGGGCGTGACAAGCTTGGTATCAGAACCTAGGTTTAAATGTGTCCTAGGAGTTGTTTGTGTCTGTGGAGCTGTGTTTAGTGGAGTCTTCCTTGTGCATCCTGATCACCTGCATAATCGAAAGACTACCAGGGCATTATAGGTGTTTCTCACTCTTCTTTATTCTAGATTGTGCTATAGAACTTGAACTTCCTTTAGGATCGTTCTGACGTGTTCTTTACTCGTGCTTTATGGAGATGACTTTAACTTGTGTTGCAGTTGTTAACCGAATGAACAATTGTGGTATGGAGTACACATCGTTCTGATGCATAATTTGATGGATGGTACAGAGTCGCTGGAATTGTATTGTAGGTGTTTGGTATATGTGGTTGTTGTAGAGTTTGGTGGTTGATAAAAGTGAGACAAGTATAGAAACAAAAGTAGCCCTTGTTACGGGGAGAACTCTGTCACAAATCTTGTTAGGCTGAAAGGAATAATTAAGGTGTGATATGTTTTAAGTACAGGACGTTAGGGTGAAAGGAACAATTGAGGGTCTTTTGTAAAGAATTAAGAATTTATCGTACGTTAAGGTCATATTCTTATTGGATTAAAAGATCTATACTATTTTGATGTTTAGTGGAAGAACTTTATTTTTTTTTGCTTGAAACTCGAAAACAATTGCAGGTGGAATAATTATTTAAGAAGATGATGTAGTTGATTTAAGCTTTAATTTGTTATTTTCAGTTTTGGCGTGAGGTAAGTTAAGCTTGAATCATGTGTTGTTGAATTAGCCTCCTTGTCGAAGTATATTGTCTAGATTTAAATGTTGTACGCTTCCTAGTCAACGCATATAGTGTTGAACCTTTCGACTATGCATTTCTCGTGGAAGTTTAGATTAGAGGTATGAATTCCTCGTCCTTGTGTTTAGGCTTGAGTGATGTATTCATTATGTGGTCAATAGTATGTTACCTCTGAGAAGGATCCTCTTTACTAAAGAACTCTCGAAATTTTGAAAATTGAGGTTTAGTGAAGAATCTTAAGCCATGACTTTCATTCGGGGACGAATGATCTTAAGGGGGGGATAATGTAACACCCCGTAAACTTGAACTAGGTGTGAGTATGTAAATATCTAGTGTCAATATGATATTTTATCTATGTGAACCCATTCTTGATGATTTCGGGTGGAAAATGGTCGTTTTGAAGTCAAACCAACAATCGAGGTTCTTAAGGGCTCTTAAATTCGCCTAAGTTTTGATAGGTCTGCCATCTAGGCCATTTTCGTGAAAATCTATTAAGAATTTGGAAAATGTTCCTCAAATACAAGTTGTAGATCTTTGAAAGAGCTTTCCAACGGTATATTATGGGCCTTGAACGGAGCTATGTACAAAACGTTATGACCGTTTTACTGAAGCCTGTCCGCACTTTAAATTTGGTCAGCGTTACGGACAGTCCCTTGGGGCCGTAACGTCCCAAAAATTTCCAGAAACTCACTGGAAATTTTCACCAAGTTACGGGCCGTAACACGTGTTACGGACCGTCCCTTTGGGCCGTAACTTGGCCCGTCAAGTATGTTTTTGGCTGATATGACTTTGGGAGGCCATAACCCCATTATTTATTGAGAATTTGGGAAAACCCAAAGAACGAAAGTTGTAGATAATTGAAATACCTTTCCAACCATAGGTCGTGGGACTCCATGTGACATCGGGATAAGGAGATATGAACGTTTTAAGACAGAAAGGTCAAGCTGTTGGCCCAACCCAATTCAAAACCGGGTCAGGCCCATTTCCCTTGGTATTTAAGGGAAATGTTCAGCCCTAGCAGCCACATTTCCCCTACCAAAGGTTCAGAATTTTTATAGAGAGAGAGAGAGGATATTTAGAGAGAGAAAGTGGAGAATCGATCAAGTTCAAGGCCCCGAATCCCGAGGCTCGTGAAGGATAAAGTGTAGAACAAGTTGTTGCCGTCGTTCTAAGCTAAAAATTGAACTTGGGGGATGTTGTTTTCGTGGTATCTGCTCATATAAGGTATGCCCAAGATTTTAATGATGTTTTTATCCTTACCATTGATAGATTTGACGAGTTAGAATAGAGAAAATGACATTGGAAGTTCGGTTATAATTTTTGGATATCAAATGATTTGTGGGCTGTTTTGGTATGATTAAATGGATAGGATTAGTTGGATATTGATATAACATAATGGTTGATATTGTTGTTGATGTTGTTGATAAGTTGTTGTTCTTGAAATTGAGAGAATAAAGTGTATGAATATATTGTATACAAAGCGTATACCGGGCTGTTTTGTGACGATATATTTGGGGGCTGTTTATATGATTTCGTGGCTGTTTTGTGACAATATTTTGGGACTGTTTTATATGATTTTCGTGTATTTTGGGCCTGTTTTATATTGTGTTGTTGTTATACTATGGATATACGGAAATAAAGAAGTGTATACAAGCATTGGCATCCGAAGGTATAGTGGGCTGTTTTGGAAGTAATTTAAGGATGGATTTAATTTCAAGATCCATTAATGAATCAAATGAAAAGCAATCTTTTCATGTTCCTTGAACTCTAATTCATGTTTTAAATGGTGGTTAATGTGTGTGAGGGGACAAACCCACATTATATCTAGATTGTAATAAACTCTATTTATGTATAAGATATTATGAATGTTTTCCTCTATGAGAGATGCTTAGTAATGCTAGTTAAGAGTTGGTAATGACATTCCCATTGGTGAATTAGGACATGGAAATCTTTGTAAAGAAGTTGTATGTTTTCAAAACATTGATTGGAATGATTTATCTTTACGATATGGCATAACGAACCTTAATGGTAAATGGTGATGTGACTGCTTTAAGATGAATTGTAATTCGGCTTTTAAGCTATGAATTCTGTTGATGTATTTATTCCTAGCCATTCGGGAGGATGAGTGGTCACCGGGAATTTCATATTCCGGTGTGCTTATGCCTAGCCATTCGGGAGGATGAGTGGTCATCGGGAATTTCATATTCCGATGTGCTTATGCCTAGCCATTCGGGAGGATGAGTGGTCACCGAGGTTTATATTCCGGTGTGCTTACGCCTAGCCATTTGGGAGGATGAGTGGTCACCGGGGATTTCATATTCCGGTGTGTTTATGCCTAGCCATTCGGGAGGATGAGTGGTCATCGAGACTTTGTAATTTGGTGTGGTGCGTTGTGACAAGGGAACCCTACGGTCATCCCCTCGATGTGATTGATTCTTGGGCTTGTGTTGGTGTGTGTAATATTCGTAATCTCTCATAGAACTGTTGTTGACAATCATGATCAATTTGAAAGGCATAATTAAAAGTTGTAACTTAACAAAAGACTTCATAATCGGTTTTGATAATTCTTATGGAGATACACATGTTGAATACTTGTTTCTATATTGATAAATGGCTTTGTAAACTGTTTAACAAATGATATTGAGAATCACAAAGTGGAATGACTGTTTTTATGCTATCTTTTCAGAACTGATTTCTTTATATATCATTATATTTTATTTTCATAACACTTGTTGTCCTGAGGCACTCACTGAGTACGAAAGTACTCAGGCATACCATTGTTGTTTTTTATGGTATGTTAGGTAACGAAGAAGAGCAGGTTCGTGATACTTTCAACGCTTGAGAGGACTTGCTACTGCTGTGGATTCGGTGAGCCCACATCCTTGTCCGTGGGACACTTCCTGTTTCATTTATTATTCTAGATTTCCGGGCTGCGTCCCGAAGTTTGACGATTGTTATGTCTCTTAGAAGCTCCATAGATAGTTGTCAAAAATCTCGTACGACTTAATGGATGTTTGCCACGTTGATGGCTATTACTTATAAAGACTTCCGCTGATTTAATTCATGTGTTCATGATGTGTTGCATTTAATTTATAAATTGTTGGAGGCGAATGTTGAACCTGGCGGGTTCAAGTATCATTATTGTGTTGTTTAGGTTCTTCCGATATTGTTCGTGACGTCGGATGCCGGACACGTCTAGGGTGGGTTTTGGGGCGTGACACGGGATTACGCCACCAAATATTGAGAGAAGCTTATTGTTCCCGTTATTTTATTCACCCAGGAGCAACGAAAATGTATCATGATCTTAAATTTAAATATTGGTGGAATGGGATGAAGAAAGAAATGGCAGAATTTGTAGCTCAATGTCCTAACTATCAGCAAGTGAAAATTGAGCACCAAAAGCCGGGTGGATTGTAGCAAGCTATAGAAATTCCAACTTGGAAATGGGAAGTAATTAACATGGACTTCATTACAGGCTTACCCCGTTTTCGACGTAAGTATGATTCTATATGAGTGATTATGGATAGACTCACAAAGTCAGCTCATTTCTTACCAGTTAGAACTATATATGTGGCAGAAGATTATGCAAAGCTTTATGTTAAAGAGATAGTGCGACTTCACGGTGTCCCAGTATCTAATATCTCCGATAGAGGGACTTAGTTTACCGCCAACTTTTGGAAATCTTTCCAAGAAGGCTTGGGGACTTAGGTGAATCTTAGCATAGCCTTTCACCTACAGACTGATGGACAAGCTGAACGTACCATTCAGACCCTTGAGGATATGCTACGGGCATGAGTATTGGATTTTCGAGGTAGTTGGGATGATCACTTACCACTTATTGAATTTGCTTATAACAATAGTTATCATTCTAGCATCCAAATGGCCCCGTATGAGGCTTTATATGGGAGAAAGTGTAGATCTCCAATTGGGTGGTTCGAAGTAGGAGAGACCAAATTGATAGGGCCAGACTTGGTCAAGAAAGCTATAGAGAAAGTTAAGCTTATACGGGATCGATTATTAACAACTCAGAGTCGTCAGAAATCCTATGCAGATAATCGTCGAAGGGACTTAGAATTCCAAGAGAAAGATTGGGTATTTTTGAAGGTGTCGCTAATGAAGGGCGTCATGAGATTTGGCAAAAAGGGCAAACTTAGTTCCCGGTACATTGGACCTTATGAGATTGTACGCAAGGTAGGCCACGTGGCTTATGAATTGGACCTACCTGCGGATTTGGAGTCAGTCCATCCAGGTTTCCATGTATCGATGCTTCGTAAGTGCATTAGAGATCCTTCTAAAATTGTGTCAATAGATGATGTCCAAGTTACTAAACATTTGTCTTATGAAGAAGTCCCCATTGCCATTTTAGATAGGCAAGTACGAAAGCTCAGAACCAAAGAGGTAGCTTTAGTTAAAGTTTTATAGAAGAATAATAATAGAGAGGAAATGACTTGGGAAGCTGAAGAGGACATGAAGTCTAGGTACCCGCATTTATTTTCACCTTCAGAAGAGATTCAGACAGAGACGCCATTAACCTGAGGTATGAAATGCTTTTCTTGATGTTTTCTTGGTCTTGTGCGGCTATGGTGATTGTCGTATTGTTATAGGCCCTGTGAGGCGATGTGTGTTGGGTTGATGTGCAGGATGGTAGTGCCATATTATAGGGGAAACTCTGGCGAAATTCTTATAGAATCCCCAAGAGTCTATCATTCGAGGACGAATGTTCCTAAGAGGGGGAGAATGTTACACCACGTATTTTCGTCCGTTGAGATTCGTTTGGCGTTAGTTGTCCTAATCGTGAAAGTGGGAGTTACCTTAGGATATATGAGATTACATGTTCCCACATTATGGTTATGGGGGTTTAAGCCCATGAAATTAGCTATGGAAGTGTCACGACCCAACCCCGTGGACCGTGACTGGTGCCCAACTGGACACCCATACAGACTCACTTACCAAACCGACATATCAAAGTCTTATTCATAGTTGAGCATACGTTAATTTACACAGATACTGAGAACAGGTGTCGTCTTAAGCGGCCACATGTAGCAGAAATATCATACCAAAGCCCATAGGCAGGCGGAATACACATCGCCCGAATGTACATACATACACAAACATATGGGCCATTTCGGCCATAATAGCGAACAGGGCCACTTAAGGCATAGATCACAGACAAAACCAAACAAACAGGACCCATGACCCACAAATATGTCTGCAGGCCTCTAACGAACATAACAGAATCATATGACGGGACAGGGCCCCGCCGTAGCCCTGAATATATACAAAAATATACAACAGAAGAGTCTATACCAAAATGTGGGCTCCGGACAAGGGAGCACTCCAAGACAGCTAAGTAGACGTCCTAAGCGGGCGGATCAGCAAAATGAGCATCTGTACCTGCGGGCATGAAACGCAGCCCCCGAAGAAAAGGGGGGTCAGTACGAAATATGTACTGAGTATGCAAGGCATGGAATAATATAAACAGAATCACAAGCGAAATAAATAGTGCAGCAGATAAATACAGAAAGTAAGCACGAAATGTAAAGTAATCAAACAACTTACTGGAAACATAGACCATGCATGCAAAGAACGGTGTCCGGTCCCTTACGGGACCCCGGGAAACGTGACGCCGCCCTGCCTTCGGCGCCACACACATCTAACTCCGGAAGTTTTGCTCCGTAATCTCCGACACACATCATAATATCATATCATATGTGGTTCGGCGAACCATAAACACACCATAACACCATATCACATCTTACTTCGGAATACATAAATGGCACCCCGCCCTCAAGCGGGGGACCCGGCGAGCCATACGCACGATACACACCGGCCCGGGACTCGGCGAAAGAGATCATAGCATATGCACGAGCAGAGTAGTGCGAAACTAAATGCATAAAAATCAAGACTCAATGGATATGTATACTTACCGACACCTGAAGGCCCAGAAACAAGTTTCTGGTCAGTCCGACTTAGTATGAGGAAGTTACGAACGTTTGAAGTATAGAGCGCTCTATAAGCGTTTCAGAAGCCATTTTTGGAAAACCGACGCAATAATCATATCAAGAACCCTTCGGACATCGTTATGGATCACATCAAATAAGACTGTAGGAATCATAAGTACATATTGTAATATATTAAGGACTTAACGACATAATCAAACGTGCTAGTATCTGAAGATCAAAGCTTTAGTCATATTAACCGTCTTTCGAATGCCATTCGGAAACAGACCGACTAAATCATCGGACATCATAGATACATGTCAAGGACATATTAAAGGACATACGGGAGTCAAAGATGTTAGCCATCCTAGTGGCTCTAGGAATAGGAATTTCTTTGCGGTCGTACATATACATCATTCGTTCGTTACATAAAGACCATGCCAAAAGAAAGAAAGATAAGCCTTACATACCTTGCCCGCTTCCTATGCTAATCCGAACTCAAGCTTTCCGCTTCGCAAGATCTACAACAATATTAATAGATACCGACATTAGCCATAAGCGCTTAGTATCCAATTCGAAACCAACACTTAATCTACCAAAATTTCGGCAGCAATTCCCCTGTAAATGCGACATCCCCGAGAATTCAACTCGGCCAAACATACAACAACAAATCCGAGAATTTAACTCGGCCAAATTAGCAACGACAATACCAATAATTATTTCAACAATATCGACCATCAATCAAGAAACATTCCAACGTTCACAACTCCTTTCTACAAACTTTGACGACTTTCCATTTACATTCAATTCATAATTCCCTACATTTTCAAATTTGAACTATATTCAAGAATACCTCAAACAATCCATAAAATATTCAAATAATCCAATCCATACGCTATGCCACCCGAATTCTTCCAAATGGAATAGCAACAACAACAACATATTTTCTTCTTCCAAATTCATGAATTATACTAACAATTCATACACTAGCAATATTGTTTTCCATATATGCAAGAAATAATATTATGGTCACATCGGCTTCCATAACTACTCTCCAACACTTGGAACTTCAACTTAAACTATCAAACTTTCATTACTAACATGGAATACATAACAACAACAACTAAAGCACTAAATAGAATAATTGAATCACCATTCTCCACACACACATACCCACGGCCATACACAAATATACACACGGCCACCATGCACAACTCTATATTTTCATGAATTTCACTTATTTCTACACACTACAACATTCACAAGCATCTATAACATAGAAAGGAAGGTTGATTCTTACCTTTTTCCAATTATCTTCTTTCTTGACCTAAGTTGCCCCTTGCAAGAATTGGTGTTTTTCTTGCTCTAACAAGTATGCCACGTTGAAGAGGACCTTTGAATTAGTAGGAATACTAGGGGAAATAATTGTTTTTGTTCAAGATTGAAGAACTTCAATTTTTTTTCTCTTTCTCCTCTTGGCCGAATGGCCTTGTCCCTCTAGCTCTCAATTTTATTTTTCTTGAAACTTCTTGAAATGTCATGAAATATTAGTGGCCCTCTTCTTTTAATACTTGGATTAATTTTACACATGGGCTTGGCCCAAGGCCCCCCTATGGCCGGCCACTTTCACTTGGGCCTTTTCCCTTTCTCTTTTTTTATTTTTTATTTTTCCAAGCCCACTTACTTGTGGCTAATTGTTTTTGTAAGTCATGAAACCATTTTCCAAATTTCCAAGTTTACCCTTGGCCTTCCTCAATATTTCCGCATCCATAACTCTCACAAACAACTTGTGTGCTTAACAAGATCATAGATATAACCCTGCTCTTAACTTCCCGCAATCGTCTTGAATTATCCGTATGTATAAAATGCGGGATATAACATCCTCCCCCCCTTTAGAACATTCGTCCTCGAATGTTGAACTAGCTCATGGTGTATTATAATCTTTCGGGGAGGTCTCCTCTATAATCGTCACATATGATCATTTAACATTTCCATTTGAGAAGCTTGGATTGCCTGTGGCGCAGAAAACAATTAGAGATACTTCCTCTTCATTTCTTCTTTCGCCCTCCCAAATCGTCTCCTCTTTATTATTGTTTGGCCAGAATACTTTAACCGAAACTACGTCTTTGACATATAACTTTCTCACCTGACCGTCCGTTATAGACACAGACTATTCCTTATATGGTAGCTTTCCTATCCCTTAGATATCATTCCTATGAAACACTTGGGAAGGGCCACCAACATATTGCGAAGCACAGGCATATGGAAGGCTGGATGCACCGCTTCTAATTCGGTGATAGCTTTAATTCATGGGTAACTTTACTAACGCCACGGACAATTTGATAAAGTCTATTATATCTCAAATTAGGCTTTCCCTTCCTGCCGAGTCTTATACTTCCCATAGGTGACGTCCTCGGGAATAGCCTCTCGCCAACTTGGGACTTTAAGTGTTGATGTCGATTTTCGACGTATCATTTCCGGTCGACCCTGGGCTATCAGCAACCGTTCTTAAGAGGGTCCTCCTTTATCGCTTGCCTGCTAGATTGTGTCTGGGTCGGTTAATTTGATTCCGTCGACATCGAACTAACTGATTGGTAACTTGCACTTCTTGCCATACCAAATCTCACATGATGTTGTTTCAGCTTGTCCCTATTCATATTTGTTGTCCTTTCCAGGTGCCTTCCATATTTTCTCCCTATATTTTCCTCAGGTCTATTCTTCTTTTGTCCTATACTATCACATTCTCGCTCGTTTACAGATTTGTCCTTCAAATTTCTACGTAAATAATTTCATGCTTCGCCTGTCGGCTCTTTTGAAGACTTTGCTTAATCATGTTTCTTACTTTTCACTCCTTCCGACATTTTGATCTCCTTGCCTTTCACTCACTCACTTTCTTTTCCAAATATCGTCGTGTTAGAATTTTCCGACATTAGCTTGTAGTGAAATCAGTGTTCGTTTATTTCATAACATCTGTACCTCAATTGTAAAAACCTGTCAACCCTAGCGCGCCGCAGCTCCGGAGGCAGAAAGTGGCCAAGAAAGGCCTGAGTAAACTCATCCCACACTGCTGGGGGAGCGCCGTCACCCCTAGACAACTCCCAGGACTCATACCAGTTAGCGGCTACCTCGTGCAACCGGTATGAAGCCAACTCGACGGACTCAGTCGCAGAAGCCTTAATCAACCGTAACGTGCGCTACATCTGTCTGATAAACTCCTGTGGATCCTCTTCGGGTTTTGTCCCGAAGAACTCTGGAGGATTACACGTCAAGAACTCACGAGCCCTCGAACTATCATGTCTGTGTGCCTGATCACCTCCTAATCCGTGCCTGTGCCCCTGCTCCGCCACCAATCTGGTCAGCAGCTGGACCGCCTCTCTTATGGCCCTATCCTCCGCCCCTGGCTGTGGAGCTGGAGGCTCAAGTACTGGAACCCCGGGAGCTAGCGGTGGAGCCGACCCCTGATCAGCGGCTGCTGCTGCTCTAATCTCCTCTGGTAATGGCGGTGTAACAGAACCGGCTGACGGGGGCACATTCTCAAGTACAGGCGGGGTACGGGCCCTGGTAACTCCCTGGGCCTCGCTGGTCTCTCTAACTACCACTGACTTGCCCTTCTGGGCGGCTGTTGCCTTTCTCGGAGGCATCGCTGAAAACGTAACAATTCGTTAGAAAGGAACCATCCTAATAATACAACTCTATCGCACGATCTAAGATCGAAGGAAGGGTAACATCCTAATTGTCCTGTAGCCTCCTGTTTATAGATGTGCTGCACCACACACCGATAAACAAGACTCTACTAGACACGGCCTGCAGACATCCCGAGGACAAACCGCTCTGATACCACTTTTGTCACGACCCAACCATGTGGACCGTGACTGGTGCCCAACTGGACACCCATACATCTCACTTACCAAACCGACATATCAAAGACTTATTCATATTTAAGCATATGTTAATTTACACCGATACTGAGAACAGGTGTCGTCTTAAGCGGCCACATGTAGCAGAAATATCATACCAAAGCCCATAGGCAGGCAGAATACACATCGCCCGAATGTACATACATACACAAACATATGGGCCATTTCGGCCATAATAGCGAACAGGGCCACTTAAGGCACAGATCACAGACAAAACCAAACAAACACGACCCATGACCCACAAATATGTCTACAGGCCTCTAACGAACATAACAAAATCATATGACGGGACAGGGCCCCGCCGTACCCCTGAATATATACAAAAATATACAACGGAAGAGTCTATACCAAAATGTGGGCTCCGGACAAGGGAGCACTCCAAGACAGCTGAGTAGACGTCCTAAGCGGGCGGATCAGCAAAACGAGCGTCTGTACCTGCGGGCATGAAACGCAGCCCCCGAAGAAAAGGGGGGTCAGTACGAAATATGTACTGAGTATGCAAGGCATGGAATAATATGAACAGAATCACAAGCGAAATAAATAGTGCAGGAGATAAATACAGAAAGTAAGCACGAAATGCAAAGTAATCAAACAACTTACTGGAAACACAAACCATGCATGCAAAGAACGGTGTCCGGTCCCTTACGGGACCCGGGGAAACGTGGCGCCGCCCTGCCTTCGGCGCCACACACATCTAACTTCGGAAGTTTTGCTCCGTAATCTCCGACACACATCATAATATCATATCATAGTATCATATCATATGTGGTTCGGCGAACCATAAACACACCATAACACATCTAACTTCGGAATACATAAATGGCACCCGGCCCTCAAGTGGGGGACCCAGCGAGCCATACGCACGATACACACCGGCCTGGGACTCGGCGAAAGAGATCATAACACATGCACGAGCAGAGTAGTGCGAAACTAAATGCATAAAAATCAAGACTCAATGGATATGTATACTTACCGACACCAGAAGGCCCAGAAACAAGTTTCTGGTCAGTCCGACTTAGTATGAGGAAGTTACGAACGTTTGAAGTACAGAGCGCTCTATAAGCGTTTCAGAAGTCATTTTTTGAAAACCGACGCAATAATCATATCAAGAACCCTTCGGACATCGTTATGGATCACATCAAATAAGACTGTAGGAACCATAAGTACATATCGTAATATATTAAGGACTCAACGACATAATCAAACGTTCTAGTATCTGAAGATCAAAGCTTTAGTCATATTAACCGTCTTTCGAATGCCATTCGGAAACAGACCGACTAAATCATCGGACATCATAGATACATGTCAAGGACATATTAAAGGACTCACAAGAGTCAAAGATGTTAGGTAATGGAGATATTCTAAGCATTCCATTAGTTCTATATCAACGTTCCAATAAAAATATGCCATCCTAGTGGCTCTAGGAATAGGAATTTCTTTGCGGTCGTACATATACATCATTCGTTCGTTACATAAAGACCATGCCAAAAGAAAGAAAGATAAGCCTTACATACCTAGCCCGCTTCCTATGCTAATCCGAACTCAAGCTTTCCGCTTCGCAAGATCTACAACAATATTCATAGATACCGACATTAGCCATAAGCGCTTAGTATCCAATTCGAAACCAACACTTAATCTACCGAAATTTCGGCAGCATTTCCCCTGTAAATGCGGAATCCCCGACAATTCAACTCGGCCAAACATACAACAACAAATCCGAGAATTTAACTCGGCCAACTTAGTAACGACAATACCAATAATTATTTCAACAATATCGACCATCAATCCAAAACACATTCCAACGTTCACAACTCCTTTCTACAAACTTTGATGACTTTCCATTTACATTCAATTCATAATTGCCTACATTTTCAAATTCAAGCTATATTCAAGAATACCTCAAACAATCCATACAATATTCAAATAATCCAATCCATACGCTATGCCACCCGAATTCTTCCAAATGGAATAGCAACAACAACAACATATTTTCTTCTTCCAAATTCATGAATTATACTAACAATTCATACACTAGCAATATTGTTTTCCATATATGAAGGAAATAATGTTATGGTCACATCGGCTTCCATAACTACTCTCCAACACTTGGAACTTCAACTAAAACTATCAAACTTTCATTACTAACATGGAATACATAACAACAACAACTAAAGCACTAAATAGAATAATTGAATCACCATTCTCCACACACACATACCCACAGCCATACACACATATACACACGGCCACCATGCACAACTCTATATTTTCATGAATTTCACTTATTTCTAAACACTACAACATTCACAAGCATCTATAACATAGAAAGGAAGGCTCATTCTTACCTTTTTCCAATTATCTTCTTTCTTGACCTAAGTTGCCCCTTGCAAGAAATGGTGTTTTTCTTGCTCTAACAATTATGCCACGTTGAAGAGGACCTTTGAATTAGTAGGAATACTAGGGGAAATAAATTTTTTGGTTAAAGATTGAAGAACTTCAATTTTTTTTTCTCTCTCTCCTCTTGGCCGAATGGCCTTGTCCCTCTAGCTCTCAATTTTCTTTTTCTTGAAACTTCTTGAAATGTCATGAAATATTAGTGGCCCTCTTCTTTTAATACTTGGATTAATTTTACACATGGGCTTGGTCCAAGGCCCCCCTATGGCCGGCCACTTTCACTTGGGCCTTTTCCCTTTCTCTTTTTTTTTTATTTTCCAAGCCCACTTACTTGTGGCTAATATTTTTGTAATTCATGAAACCATTTTCCAAATTTCCAATTTTACCCTTGGCCTTCCTCAATATTTCCGCATCCATAACTCTCACAAACAACTTGTGTGCTTAACAAGATCATAGATATAACCCTGCTCTTAACTTCCCGCAATCGTCTTGAATTATCCGTATGTATAAAATGCGGGATATAACATCGGATTTAAGAATAAACAAATAAAGGAATGGAGTTTGTGGGAACTTTGGTCCATATTGGGGGAGGGATATCTCCTAAACTACGAGGAATTTTTGTGTGTTTCTTTTGTCCAAATTGAAGTTCATCGAGTCTAGTTTCCAACGCAATAAACTGTTCGTCAATGTGACGCCTGAGTAAAACGTTATATATGTTTTACGACAGACTGTTTGAGTAGAAAATTTCTGCGGACCATTTGACGGCCCGCAGGAATTTTGACGCCCCGCAGAAAATTCTGCGGTCAGTCAAATTGCACCAGCCCAGCGTCAAATGGTCACAGTGAATCATATTTGACTGGACAGTTCTACGGACAATTTTGACGGTCCGTACGAATTTTTACGGCCCGTCAAAATCAGCGCAGAATTGCCCGATGGGATTTTAAGTTCCGCTTTATATAATTTACTACACTTCATTTGGACATTTCATTTCACCAAATCAGATCCAAAGGCTCTCCAAAACACCCTCTCTTCAACTCCATAAACTAATCCAAGGGAGATTAAATATCAAGATGCAAGAATCAAGATACCCATGTGTTAGAAGCCTTGCTAGGGTTATTAGACTCCAAGAATTCTTTGGATGTTGAAGCTAGGGTTTTCATATAAGTTTATAGCTTGCTCCAAAGATCATTCTTATGAGATAAAAAGGTTAGTTTTCATACATATTACATGTTATCAAGAATGTTTAGTTGTTCAACAACTTGGGTACAGGAGAAAGTAGAAGACGAGTTCTAAATGTAGTTTTTATGATGTTTTTGAGTAGTAAACAAACCTGAGTTATGATTCTTAGTATGATATGGATATAATCTTGCTATGGAAGGTGATAATGGTGATGAGGAAGAATTATTATGAAAATGTGCTAAAATGGGTATGAAGTTGCTACCATAAATTAAACATAAGGATGAATTTTGAAGGCTAAGTCGAATGTGAATACTTGATTATGATATTATGGATATTATTGTGGTTGTTGGGAGTTGTTTTGTGATATAGTGGAAGTTGACGAAATAGGGGAAATGCTGCCCAATTTTCATTAGAACATGAATTATCCTAGTTTGAATTGAAGAGTATCATTAAGGCTTAACCATGGTATGAATCCTTCTAAATGTAGATTATTCAAACTTCAACGGTGAACGCTAAATAGTTAAGAAGTCAAAGAGGTATGTAAGGCTAACCCTTCTTTCATTAAGGCATGGTTCCCTTGCTATATATATGTATATATATATATGTCCTTTCATGAGTTCTATAATGATTTATAAATGACTCTACCTCTAAGAGTACCAAAGCTCATGATTCTCAATACTTTCACAATACTAGTACATCCTTTATATGATAGTTGATCCTATAAGGATAGAGGTAACGAAAACGATGATGGCAATGATGTTGATGATACTTATGGACTTTTATGTATACACGTCTAAGTATATATGAAAATTATGTAACACCGAGCTTATACGGCCGGGTATGATATCTATTTCCTGCACACCACTACAGTTGGGTACCGATAACACTTAGCCTTGTTAGGGCCGGGTATGTATGACACCGAGCCTTGTCATGTATATATGTATGCACACAAACACGCACTAGAAATGGAAGGTCCCTATGAAAGATAAGTAAGTAATTATGATGATGGCTATTATCTACTGATTCTCCCATCTTATGCTATTTCTTATGATGTCTCTTATGCTCCTGTTATGATGTTGATTATGCTTTACATACTCAGTATATTATTCGTACTGACGTCCTTATGTTTGTGGACGTTGCGTCATGCCCACAGGTGGACAGGGATATAGGCTTGATCCACAGATATCTTATTCAGAGACTGCATAGAGGAGCTACATTTCATCCGAAGCTACAGCTTTTAGTATTATTCTTTTGTGCACATACCTATGGGCATGGAGGGGTTCTGTCCCGCCTATATGATGTGACATACTCTACTCTTCTTAGAGGCGCGTAGACATTTGTATATGATTAGTTGTCCTTAGCCTTGTTGGCTCATATTTTGTATATCACTTTGATAGCCTCGTCGGTTTGTGTATATGGATGTGGGCATTGTTATTGATGATGCTATAGATGTGTTTTTTCCCAACGTGATTAGCACAATTGATGCATATAAAGTATGAGTAAGCCATGTGGCTCACCTAAATGTGAATATGAGAGTACGATAAGAGGTACCCGGGTGGATTAGCACCGGGTGCCCGTCATGGCCCTCCAATTAGGTCGTGACATTTATTCTCCTTAATTTAAACATTTCGTCTCATGTGAAATTACTTCTCCTCTTCCTTCTTATTATCGTCAATAGCTAATAGTTTCTCATACAACAGTTTCTTATTTATGCTCATTCTATTGCATTTCGCTTGCAACTGGACTCTAGTTTCCCCCACGTTCTCGATTTCTTGTACATGGAATTCTAGATATCATCTATTGGCTTCTGCCTCCATGTTACCATACATGTTTTTCATATTCCATCATGGTTATTTCAGATCTAGAAGAACTGTCGCCGTATACCAGCTTACTTTTATACTAACTTTTTCTACTTCCGTCCTCCTCTTATTGTCAATTCCAAATCTTATCCTCAATGTCGACGTTGCTTTTTTCATTTTGGATGGCTTGTCTTCTTTAGGTTTTCCTTGAACCATTGTACTAACTCCCTTGTCATTGCTGCCATCTAGGCTATCCCTTGAGGTTGCAACTTCATAACGGTATGACCAATTTAGAATGACTACACCAATTAGATATCCCATGGTTTGTCTTTAACTTCAAGAGAAATCATAATCGGGCCCCTCTCCAATCCCTTATGATTGATTCGTCATTCTATCTTCATCTTTCAATATCAGCAATTTTCCTTTAAATTTGTATCTTCCAACATTAACTTATTATTCAAGTTAATATTCCCGTGTATAAAGTATCTGACCACGCCTGTCATTAATTCGCCTCTGTTCCTCATCGTTTGTACCCATGTGTTACTTTAGAAATGCTTCTAATCCCTTTCTGTCCTAGTCTGTCCATCTTTTCGTTGTTAACAAGGCGCGCTTTTTGACCTAACACTTTATCATCTCGTCTCTCCCATTAGGGTAATGGTTAAACGCTCCATTCTTAGAATCTTACTCATCTTCTTGCCTTTCGTAATTCTTGGTAGCTTACGATTGGTCTAAGGGTAACCTTTCTTTCTCTGAGACAATTTATTGGGGTTCATATATACATAGAGGGTCATCTATTCTTGCTAGCATACTGGTTCTCAACGAGCTTAACTTTTTGTCAATGAGGCCCTTATAAATTTCTCCTAAGTTCTCCATCCACGAACCATTTTCCTCTTTCTACCTGTCCACTCATCCAATCACTGTATATTAGTTAGTGCAAGAGTCTTTCAACTTTCTAGTCGGTACCTTAGTTCAAGTTCATCCTAAGTCATCTTCCGATGTCAGTGTCTCTCAATTACATGGTTAAATTTTTCACGACCCGACTAGGGGCCGTGACGGGTACCCGTGGCTAACCACCGAGCACCGCTCATTTCCTTACTCGTCATAGTCATTATGCAATTCTTTCCCGTTTACGTACTCATAATCATAAGACAATCATTTTTCATTTGGAAAACATAATTAAATTTTATATACATACGTCCTTCGGCTATCAAAATAGTAATATATATACACCATAGTAGCATTGTGAGACCATACTACCCACACATACGTATCTACGAGCCTCTACTAGAGTTCTAGACATATGAACGGGACAAGACCACGTCGTGCCCAAAATACATATACATATATATATATATATACACACACACACAAAAGTATAAACCCGATTAGCACCTCCGGAATGATGGAGTGCTCCTGCAAATCTGTTGATAGCTTCTAAAGGTCTGTGCCATCTCCTTGTCTACCTGTGGGCATGAACACAGCGTCCAAAGAAAACGAACATCAGTACGAATATTGTACTGAGTATGTAAGGCATGAATGAAATAATCATGATAGAGAAATCATAAGTCATAAGGTGAAGGCAAAACCTGCGTGACCTTTAAGGATGAATACATTCCATACATATATCATATATACATACTTATCGTACGTGAATCATCATAGCATATACATCATTATGTCATATAATTCACCATCGTAGTACCTTATCTGCTCATACACATAAAACATTATCCGTATTTGGCCACGTAGTGGCTCGACATTATCTGTATTCAGCCACGTAGTGGCTCGACGATATCCCTATTCGGCCATGTAGTGGCTCGACCATATAACATACATATCCTCCGTATTCGGCCACATCGTGGCTCGAAAATATCACATACATCATAACCATCACATACCTCTTATAAGCTTATCGTAACCTTTCATAAGGCATACATTTGAATTAAAAGACAATCTATGAAAATCGTATTATATTCATAGCGTGAACTCCGCATAAGTATCATATGATAGACTTTATAATATTTAGACTTAAGCTCATCATTACCATTATCATTTCTATAGCATATCTCTTACCTTTAACTCATATGAAATCCTTTATGAACATAGACTCGTAATTTTTCTGAACATTGGTCATAGGACATGCATTAGAGCTTATATGAAATTCATAGCAATATCGGGGTGACATAAGGTCGAGAACCCCCGATTTCATAATGAAGCATTCATAAGTATTCCGCCTCACCTTGAAGGAATTAGTATATAAGGTGAGTGTATATAACAAACAACATCAATAGGATCATAAATAAGATCATTATCTTCATAGGTGTCATTTCTTGCTTTAGAATCTCTAGGCTTAAACTTATCATCATTATTATCATATTCACAACATATTCCTCATCTTTACTTTATACGAAGATCTCTGTCAATGTTGAATCATAGTTCCCGGAATGTGAGAAAGTCATGGAGAGGTAGGGGAAATACTATCATAAGAATCGTATAAGGATTTCCATCTTCGTAGGAAGGTCATTCATGAGCTTTAGGGCTCCTAGACTTAGATTCATCATCAATATCCTCATGCTCGTAACGTGTCTCTTTTCTTTATCTTGTATGAAGTTCTTTATGATCGTAGACTCATAGTTTTCGATACATGGGAATATCATGAAGAAGAAGGGAATATCATATCATAAGATTCATGCCTTAGAAAGAAGGGACTAGCCTTACATACCTTTTACGTTTAACTAATCTATCGCTTGCTTGTTCTCTTTCGATGCCCACATTTCTACCTTCAAGAGAATTCGCATCAACATTAGTTAATCGACTATAAGAATGTGTTACTATTTCTAGGGAAAATTGGGCAGCATTTCCTCTGTTTCTACTACTTTCTCTATATCATACTTCAACTCCCAAACAACCATAACAACATTTACAATATCACAAGCAACAATCATCATTCACCCATATTATCCACATTTCGTAATTTCACTCCCATTTCTCCATAATCATGGTCATAATTTATTATTGCATTTTCTCGCATGTAATACTTATTCCATGTTCTAAATTTCATTCATAACATACTTACAATCACAACATTCCAATATTCATGGTTCACCCCAAATTACTACTCAACCATGACACTATTCACTCATTCATGACCCATTTCATATACCTTCTACAATCCATGTGTTTCAACTTTCAAGTACTTTAAATAACATGTAAATACCAGGAATCTTACCTTAGATGGTGTAGGAATAAGCTTTGGGTGGAAATACTTCACTTGAGCAAAACCCTAGTTTCACTTCCCATGGAATTTCTTGACTTGGATGAACTTTGATGTGTTTCTTACACTTGTTTCCCTTGATTTGATGAAGTTGATCATTAATTTCACTTGGATTCTTGTATATGAAATGTGTGGAAGTTTCTAGAGAAGTCTTGAGTTGTGGTGAATGAAAAATGAAATAAATGAACTTGGGTCTCTTATTTAAAACTTAAAATTTGTCCCGACGTCATTATACGGACACTTATACGGTCCGTATAAATTTATATGGTCCGTATAAGTGACTGTAAAACTGCTCCAGTGGCCATCCCTTTCGGTGTCAATTTGACGGCACATTATACGGTCCGTATAAATTTATACGGTCCGTATAAGTGACCGTGAAATCACCCCCCTCAACAACTTCATTCTGTGACAATTCTACGAACCATTATACGGACCGTATAACATTATACAGACCGTATAATCGACCGTATAATTCATCCTTTCACTGATCTTTTTCTTGTCACTTCATTTGATCTCCAATCCTTAGGGAACCTTCTTAGCACTTGTTTATTACTTCATTAACAATCTAAGGGACGTTATAACTCTTCTCCAAAGAACCTTTTAATTGTCATTAACTCGTTACTCGTAATTTCTTTCCGATACACATTGTATGCCTTGCTTTTTCTCACCAAACCTTCTTCTCTTAAATCAAATGTCTTTGAATCTCGATTAGAATCCTCAAATGCTATTTCTTACTTATCAAAATATTGTATACGTCGTGCCCTTCGTTAGTCTATTCACTGTACGTTAACGGAAAATTTTCAAGGTGTAACAAAATTGACCTTTTGGTAGTCTTCATAAAGATCATTAATTGACCATTGAAAGAAAACGTAGCTTACTTCACTTCGCAGCCTAAGACTTGCTTATTTCTTAACTCTTCTTGCTTCCGAATCTTATCGAACTTCCATACATTAACTTAGGTTCTCGAATTATTTCCCCATTTCATATTTACAGTATTACTCGATTTCATATTAACCCTTGACAACCTTTTGCTCTTTTTATTGTTCAAAATTAATTTCAGCAAAACATCTTCTTGTTTTTATCTTTCTTTTCTTTAATCGGCCTTGTTCCTTAATCGCTTGATATTGCGTTACTTATTGGTTAACCCTGTAGTCGTAGAACGTCCTTCAAGGTATCCTTTACATCCTGATTTTACCATCAACCTTCAATACACACTACAACTTATTCTTATGGACCTGTAACTGCCCATTAGAGCTTCCCGCGCATTCGGTAACATTTTACTGACTTACATAAAAATCTTAAAGGGAAATTGGGCCGTATATCCATCACAACATTGATAAGATGTCGCGACCCGTCTAGAGGGCCGCGACGAGCGCCTGGTGCTAGCCCACCCCGGGCACCCCTTGGCTTACACTTCACTTACATTTAGGTGAGCCACGTAATTAAACATACATTTGTAATCACCATTCATGCTAGTCCCCTTGGACGACAATGCTTTCATATCATGGTTGGCATCTATACCATGTCAATGTATATGAGCCGTCAAGGCTATCAAAATAATATACAAAATATAGGCCGACAAGGACGGACACATCTAACCATATTCACATGTCTACGATCCTCTAAGAAGAGTATAACATATCACATAAGTGGGACAGGACCCCGCTATGCCCATAACAATGTACACAAAAGAATAAGTACCCAAAAGCTATAGCTCCGAATGAAATGGAGCTCTGCTATGTAATCTCTGAGTAAGCAGCTATGGATCAAGCCTGTCTCTTTATGCACCTGCGGGCATGACGCAGCGTCCACAAATAAAAGGACGTCAGTACGAAGAATGTACTGAGTATGTAAAGCATGATCAATATCAACATAGAAGCATAGATAGCAACATAAGAAATAGCATCGAATGGGAGATGGAAATATCATCGTCATATGCACTTGCTTGCCTTTCTTAGGAACTTTCCATTCCTAATACGTGTTTGTGTACATACATCATTATCCGTATTCATAATAGTACCCGTACCATATTTGTGCTCGTATTCGTATACATGCCCCTTATTCACATCCATATACATAGTCATATCATATTCATATTCATGTCATATACATAATCATAGCATTTACATAGCATACCCGACCACGTAGGATCGGTGTTTCATACTTACTTGGCCAACCAGGGCTCAAGGTTACTCATACCTGGCCCTACCAAGGCTTCAGGGTTACATCTACCTGGCCCTACCAAGGCGTCAGGGTTGTCCGTACCATCTGCAGAGGTGTGCGCGCGTTACGTAATCATATACATACTTATTTACATATCTTACCCGGCCTCATAAGCTCGGGGTTCTATAATAGTCATACATAGACACATATACATAATAGCTTATAAGCATCTTTACTATTTACATCATTATCATAATCGTCATCAACATCATTATTACTATTAGAGTAATTCATCACATTTATCTCTATAGGCTTACTCGTCATATGAGGAATTTAGTACAATCGTGGCGTATCACGCATCGTGAGCTTACTAGCTCGGAAGATCAAATTATTTGAAGGATATCATAGTCTCATAGAAGATTTAGATATTTGGCCAAAGAACCATGCCTTATGAAAGAAGGGTTAGCTTTACATACCTTTTCGTTCGACTATTTACCACTTGCACGTTCTCTTTCAACGGTTGCATTTATACCTTCATTAAAGTCATACTATCATTAGAATCGATAGCTAGCATACATGACTAAAGCTAGAGAAAATCGGACAGCATCTCCTTTATTTATACGACATTCCTCCATAACGTATATCGACTCCCAAACGTCAACAATACATTCACAATACCATAGCAATGGCCATTAATCATTTACGTTAACCACATTATCTAGGTTTCTCAATTCGCTCCCAATTCACCCATATTCATGGTCATATCACCCGAATTCGTCCATTCATATACAATGCCCATTTTCATGATCTTAACATCATTTATAACACATTCATATCACAACCCAACAAGAATCATGGTTCAATTCAAACTATCTCTCAAAATGTCACTATTCATCATTCATGACCCATTTTTCTATACTCATCTAATGTCTAAGCATTTTAACTCTCAACTACCTTGAACAACATATAAATACCATAAATCTTACTTTAGATGTTGTAGGAACGAGCCTTGGTCGAAATACTTCACTTGAGCAAAAACCCTAGTTTTCCTTCAATAAGATTTTCTTGACTTGAATAATCTTAATGGGTTTCCTTACACTTGACTCACTTGATTTGTGTTGTTGATGATTAATAATCCTTGAAATCTTGTGGAATAAATTTAGAGAGATGTTTTAGAGATAGGGGATGAAATGTGGAAATGAAATAATAAACTTCGATCCCTTGTTTAATGACTTAAAATCTGGTCTGGAGTGAACAACACAGTGGTCGTAAACTTGGTTTACGGTCCGTATTCCAGTTTACGGACCGTCCTTCGTGGTAGTGTTTTATCATAACAGAACCAGAAACTCAGGCTGAGACGTGGCGATTTACGGACACAGTTTACGGGCGGGCCGTAAACCACTTTACGGTCCGTATTTTGGGTCGTATTTAACCATTTGATCATTTGGCAGAAAGTTAAAGTTTTGGAAGCCAAAATACGACATGGCAGTTTACGGGCCGTATACCACTTTACGGTTCGTATTTCATTTTACGTGCAACTGGCCAAAATGCAGATCAACAACTTTCCACATTTTTAGAACCTATAATTATTCATTATGGAGCATAACCTATCTCTTATTGCAATTTCCTTCGGAATCTTACTTAGGGTCGTCAAATGTTATTTCTTACTCATGAAAACATCGGATACTCGTACTCCTCGCGGGTCCATTCACTTGGACAACAATGGAGTATTTTTCTGAGGTGTAACATTCTCCCCCCCCCCCCCCCCCCCCCTTAAGAACATTTGTCCTCGAATGTTAAAGTCTTCGGGGATTCTATAAAAATTTCGCCAGAGTCTCCCCTATAATATGGCACTACCATCCTGTCACAACAACCCAAAATATCATCGTCTCACAGGGCTACGTCACAATATCAACATATCTATGGCCACACACGACCAAAAGCATGAAAAGGAAATCATACATACCTCATACCGCTAATGTTTCATCTGGAATCTCTCCCGAGGGCTGAAATAAATGAGGGTATCTGGATGGCATTCTTTCTTCCGCATCCCATGTCATTTCTTCTCGTTTACTGCTTCTCCATAAAACCTTAACTGAGGCCACTTCTTTGTTTCTAAGCCTCCGTACTTGCCTATCTAGTATGGCAATGGGCACTTCTTCATAAGTCAACTTTTCTGTGACTTGTACATCTCTTATTGGCACGATCCTAGTAGGATCTCCAACACATTTTCGAAGCATCGAGACATGGAAAACTGGGTGAACTGACTCCAAATCCGGAGGTAGATCTAATTCGTAGGCCACTTTTCCCACTTTGCGCACAATCTCATAAGGTCCAATGTACCGGGGACTAAGCTTCCCCTTTTTTCCGAATCTCATTACACCTTTCATCGGTGACACATTCAAGAATACCCAATCTTTCACTTGGAACTCTAAGTCTCTTCAGCAATTATCCACATAGAACTTTTGACAAATTTGGGCTACTAATAACCGATCTTGTATGAGCTTGACTTTCTCTATGGCTTACTGGACCAAGTATGGCCCTATCAGTCCGGCCTCTCCTGTTTCAAACCACCTAATTCGGGATCTACACTTTCGCCCATATAAAGCTTCATACGGTGCCATTTAGATGGTAGAATGATAACTGTTATTGTAAGCAAATTCAATGAGTGGCAAATGGTCATCCCAATTTCCTCCAAAATGTATCATACATGCCCACAACATATCTTCAAGAGTCTGAATGGTACGCTCGGCTTGTCCATCAATCTGCGGGTGAAATGTCGTACTAAGGCTCACTTGGGTTCCTGACCCTCTTGGAAAGACTTCCAAAAATTAGTTGTAAACTGAGTTCCTCTGTCTGAGATAATAGATACTGGAACACCATAGAGTCTTACTATCTCTTTAAGATAAAGCTTTGCATAATCTTCTGCCACATGCATCGTTCAGACTGGTAAGAAATGAGCTGACTTGGTGAGTCTATCCACAATCACCCATATGGAGTCATACTTACGGCTAGAACGGGGTAAGCCTGTAATGAAGTCCATGTTAATCACTTCCCACTTCCAAGTTGGGATTTCTATAGCTTGCAACAATCCACCCGGCTTTTTGTTATATCCCGTATTTTATACATTCGGATATTTCAAGGTGGTCGTGGTAAGTTAAAGGCAAGACTATCTTCCAAAATTATTTTAATGTACAAGTTGTTATGAATATTATTTATGAATATTATTAGTGTGAAAATATTGAGAAAGTCCAAGGGTAAAAAGGGAAATTCACAAAATGGTTCATGGTAAAATTGTGGAAGGTTAGGGGCAAAATGGGAATTTCACCCATAATTCAGAAAATTCTTGAATAGCCCATTTTGGCCATGTGGCCGTCCAAGCCAAGGTGGGCTTGGCGCACATGGGTGAATTATATATATGTATATATATGACATATTAGTCATATTTCACATACCAAATTCTAGAACTTTGAAGAAAAAGAAAAGGAGAAGAAGAAAGAAGAGCAAGGGTCGGCCATGGCTCCCAAAATTTAGCCATGGAAAATTGACCAAGAAAAATTATTTTCTTCTAGCTTCTCTACCAATTGGAATGCCCTTAACAACATGGAGTAGTTGTTGGAACAAGCAAATTATTCATTTGGGCAACTTATAAGTCTAGCCGAATGAAGGAGCTAAGTGAAAAGGTATGTGTTCAACTCTCTTTTACTTGTGTTATGGATGATTTATGTATGTTGGAGTGTGTAAAAAGGGATTAAATTCATGAAATATGTGTGTATAGGTGTTGGCCGAATGGAAGTGGTGTGGTATAGAAGTGATGAATTAATTTTATTTAGTGGTTTGATTGTTGTGTTGTGGATGCCGTGATGTAAAATGAATGAAAACCATGACTTTAGTGTGTTGGAGTGGTGGCCGTGTAGTGTGGAGCTTGGCCGTGTGTGTGTGTTGTGTTGTATAGGGTGATGAATTAATTTTGTCTAGTATTTTTGATTGATGTGGTAATGAATTCTATAATGAAAATGAAAGTTTAATGATTTTAGTGAAGTTCATAAATTTGGAAGAAAGTAATGTGTGGTTTTCTTTGATGGTGTTGTGAGATTTCGGGTGGAAGTGTGCATTAATTGGGTTGTTTGAATATTGTGTGAATTGATTAAAGTGTTCTCCAATCATGTTAGAATGTATTTTGGAAATAATTGTTGAAGTTGGAGATATGATTGTTGGTATTATTGTTGATACTTTGGCCGAGTTGAATTCTTGGGTTTGTTGTTGTTAAAATTGGCCGAGTTAGATTCTCGGGGATGGTGTATTTACAGGGGAAATGCTGCCGAAATTTCTGTAGATTATAAAGTGAATTTATGTGACAAACTAAGGCAAGTGTATGACGACGAATCTAACGATTATGTGAATTCTTTTGAATGTAGACTAGCAAGCTTGGATAAGTAAGCGTAGCTAATAGGACGTGAAGAAGGTATGTAAGGCTTGCCCTTTCTTTCTTTTGGCATGACCTTTGTGGAACCGACATGACAAAGTATATGTATGATTTCAAAGAAACTCCCATTCTTAGAGCCACTAGGATGGCTAACGTTCTTGATTTCCATAAGCTGTTTCGTATGGTTCTGATGTTTACCCATGATGTCCGAAGTCCCGTTTGATATGTTTCCGAATGATATTCGAAGGATAATTAATATGACTAAAGTTTTGATTTCAAATGAAAATACGTTTGATTATTCTATTAAGTCTTTGATACATTTTGATACATATATTTATGACTCCAAAGGCCCTATTTGATTCGATCCATAACGATATCCGAAAGGTACTTGACATGATTATGACCTTGATTTACCAAATGGATTCGGAAACACTTATAGAACGTTCTGTACTTCAAACGCTCGTAACTTTCTCATACTAAGTCAAATTGACCCGAAACTCGTTTCTGAGCTCTCAGAGGTCGATAAGTATACTTATCCATCGAGTCTGGATTTATGTGCATTTAGTTTCTCACTACTCTGCTTGTGCATGTGTCATTACTTCTTTCGCCGAGTCCCGGGCCGGAATACATCGTGCGTATGGTTCGCCGGATCCCCGCTTGAGGGCCGGGTGCCATATATGTATTCCGGAGTTAGATGTGTTACGGTGTTATGATGTGTTTATGGTTCGCCGAACCATATATGATGTGATATATGATGTGACATTATGATGTGTGACGGAGATTACGGAGCAAACCTTCTGGAGTTAGATGTGTGTGGCGCCAAAGACAGGGTGGCGCCACGTTTACCCGGGTCCCGCACGGGACCGGATACTGTTCTTGGCATGAATGGTTTGTGTTTCCAGTAAGTGTTTTATTACCTTGCATATCGTGCTTACTTTCTGTTCTAATCTTCTGCACTATTTATCCTGCTTGTGATTCTGTTCATATTACTCCATGCTTTACATGCTCAGTACATATTTCGTACTGACCCCCTTTCTTCGGGGGCTGCGTTTCATGCCGCGCAGGTACACCCAGATGATGTAGAAGGCCTTGCTAGGAGGTGTTTCAGCGAGATTGGCGAACTCCACTTCTTTCCGTAGTGTTGCCGGGTCAGAGCGTATATAAGCTGTGATTTCTGATTGTGTTAGAGACTTTGTAGACAGAGTCGTGGGTACAGAACATCAGTTTTGTAAGCGGTTTCATCAGCCGATGTGGCATTTTGTGATATGTTACAGATTTTATATGATTACAGATTTTGGTTTGATTTGAGAACGATAGAAAGAAAGTTTCTGAAAACCTTACTTTGTGTCTTATGCTTATCTGATTTGAAAGTTTGAATAGAGTATGTATGTAATAAGAGTCAGAGGGTTCGCTCGGCTCCGAATATGGGGTCGGGTGCCCATCACACCCTAATAAGGTTAGGGTGTGACACTTTTGGTGTTCGATTTTCACTTGTTGATAGTTGGGACATTGAGCTACGAATTCCGCTATATCTTTCTTCATCCCATTCCACCAATATATAGACTTAAGATCATAATACATTTTTGTCGCTCTGGGATGAACAGAATAACGGGAACAATGAGCTTCTCTCAATATTTGGTGGCGTAAATCTGCCACATCGGGAACACATAATCTGCCTCTACATCGCTCCTGAAATATCAAATGGTGACTCCTCTTTCTGAGGAAGTGTATTTCTGTACTGCGTTAGCATGAGATCCTCATATTGTCGCTCTTTCACTTCTGCTACTAGCGACGAGACTGCTGAATTTCGGATAGTAGTCCCCCTGCTACCTGAGTCCACTACTCGAACTCCTAGGCTAGCTAACAGCTAGAGCACACGCGTCATTTCTCTCTTTTCTGGTCGAACATCACACAAACTTCCCATAGATCTACGGCTGAGAGCATCAGCCACAACATTTGCCTTTCCGGGGTGATATAAGATATCAACATCATAATCTTTTAGCAATTCCAACCATCGTCGTTGCCGTAAATTCAGCTCTTTCTGCTTGAAGATATACTGAAGACTCTTATGGTCTGTATAAATATCCACATGGACACCATATAAATAATGTCTCCATATCTTTAACGCATGAACCACTGCAGCCAATTCTAAATCATGGGTTGGATAATTCCGCTCATGTTTCCGTAATTGCCTTGAAGCATACGCAATCACTTTACCATGTTGCATCAATACACAGCCTAGCCCAACACCTAAAGCATCGCAATAAACAACATATCCTTCCAATCCCTCTGGAAGTGTCAAGACTGGGGCGGAAGTCAACCTATTTTTCAACTCTTGGAAGCTACGTTCACAAGCACATGTCCATTGAACCTTTGCCGATTTCTGGGTCAACTTTGTGAGTGGTGCCGAGATAGAAGAAAATCCTTCAACAAATCTCCTGTAATAACCTGCTAAGCCCAGAAAGCTACGAATCTCCGTAGGAGTTGTGGGCCTCGGCCAAGTCTTCACGGTCTCAATCTTTTGACTATCCACTCGAATACCATCGGCTGCCACAATATGCCCCAGAAATGCCACTGAGTTCAATTAAAACTCGCATTTGAAAAACTTTGCGAACAACTCTCGAGTTCCAAGGACCCCGAGGACAGTACGCAAATGATTCGCATGTTCTGCCTCGGATCTAGAATATACTAAGATGTCGTCGATAAATACGATCACAAATAAATCTAGAAAAGGCCTGAACACATTGTTCATCAGATCCACAAATGCCGCCGGCGCATTAGTTAGCCCAAATAACATCACCCGGAACTCAAAATGACCATATCTTGTTCTAAAGGCTGTCTTAGGGATATCTTTCTCCCTAACTCTCACTTGATGATACCCGGACCTCAAATCAATCTTTGAAAACCATTTGGCACCTTGAAATTGATCAAATAAGACATCAATCCTCGGAAGAGGATACTTGTTCTTAATTGTCACCTTATTCAATTGCCCGTAATCAATGCACATTCTCAAAGAGCCTTCTTTCTTCCGGACAAACAATACTGGTGCTCCCCACGGGGATGAACTAGGCCTAATAAAGCCTTTCTCAAGCAAGTCCTTCAATTGCTCCTTCAACTCTTTCAATTCTACGTGAGTCATTCTATAAGGAGGAATAGATATGGGCTTGGTGCCCGGCAAAACATCAATTGCGAAATCAATCTCCCGCTCGGGAGGAAGGCCTGGAAGCTCTTCCGGGAACACATCCGGAAATTCGTTTACTACAGGGACTATCTAAAGAGTCGGCGATTCAGCTTCTACATCTTGAACCCGAACTAGATGATAGATACATCCTTTCGTGATAATTTTCCTTGCCTTTATATAGGAAATAAACCTACCTTTTGGTGACGCCGTATTCCCTTTCCATTCTAAAACTAGTTCTCCCAGAAATTGGAAATGAACCATTTTCATTCGGCAATCAACATTGGCATAACAAGAAGCCAACCAATCCATGCCCATAATAACATCAAAATCCACCATTTCTAGCTCATGCAAATCAATCATTGTACGACGATCACAAATCATAATTACATAATTTCTATATACTCGGCTAGCTATTACCGATTCACCCACGGGTGTAGACACCTCAAAAGGTTTAATCGACCCCGGTTTGACTCTAAATCGACCCACAACATACAGAGTAACATATGACAAGGTGGAGCCTGGATCAATCAAAGCATATACATCATGAGAGAATACCGATAATATACCTGTAACCACATCAGGAGAAGACTCAAGATCTTGGCGTCCAGCCAAAGCATAAACACGGTGCTGAGGACCGCTAGAACTGGGAGCTCTCCCTCTACCTCTACTATGGCCGACGGGCGTATGTGAACCTGGCCCCATAGGGCGTACAGATGCTGAAGATCCGGCTATCGACCTTGAAGACTGGTTCCTACCTTTACCATGAACTGAGGGGCAATCACGCATGATATGGCCTGGTCGACCACATGAATAGCAAACATCCAAACCCAATCGGCATCGACCCCAATGTAACTTTCCACACTGGGAACATCATAGTACGGGTGGCCTTGCCTGACCCGAATCATCTATGAACTGAAATCCCGAATAACTCTGACTCGGCCCAGAACTAATAGATCTATCGAATCTCTGGCCTGGAAACCGTGGATGTGCACTAGTCATAGAATAGCCTGAATGCCTGGGAAACTGCTGTCTGTGTCCGCCTCTAAACTCACTTATCGGGCCCAAAGGTCTGGCCCTCTTGCTATGGCCCTTATCTTGCTCGCGTTCACTTCTTTGCTGTTGCAAGCTTTCATCTAAGTTCTGAGCATGAGCCTGAATGCGTGCAATATCCATGTTGTCCTGAAGAGACACAGTCAAGCATCTATCCATCAAATGTGGCCCTAGGCCTTTCACAAATCGGTGTACCCGGTCACCCATATCCGCTACCATGGCCGAAGCATACCTAGCCAAGGAATTGAAGCGGAGACTGTACTCTAAAGCACGCATGCTACCTTGCCTCAAATTTAAGAACTTATCGGCTCTAGCTCGCCGAACTTCTGGAGGCATGTAATGTCGTAGAAAAGCATTAACAAACTCTTGCCATACCGGGGGAGGTGCATTGGCTCCCCGTGAAGCCATCCAGACTGTGTACCATTGGATCGAGACATCTCTCAATCTATACGACGCTAACTCCACCGACTCGGTGTCCGAAGAATGTATCAATCGAAGCGTCCTCAACATACCATCAATGAAATCCTGAGGGTCCTCCTCCGGCTTTGATCCAAATAATTCCGGAGGGCTCAAAGTAATGAAGTCACGGGCTCTTGCACTAACAGCCCTATCATCCTGCCCTGTACTTTGCCGCTGAGTCTGAGAAGCAACCAACTGTGTAAGCAAATGTATGGCCTCTTTTACATCTTGGCCTGAAGCATCCGGTAGAGGATCTGGAGGTGCTGGAGCTGGGGCTGAGGCTCCCTCGCGTTCCTCTAATATAGGTACTGAACGGGAGGACTGAGATTGAGCCGCAGTCTGGGATTCACTTTCCTCTACTACCGGTGGCGGTGCTCTTTCAGCCCGCTTTTCTGCCACCGTCTTGCCCTTTTAGGCTGCTGTAGCCTTTCTCTTTACAGGCATTTCTGAAATACACAACACACGATTAAGGGACGAGAATTTCTTATATAATAGCTCTATCGCACGATTCTTACGAAGAAAGAAGGTCATTTATTCCTAAAATGCCCGCAACTTCTTGTTTATAAGTGTGGCGCGCAAGACACCCATAACCAAGACAATACTAGACACGGCTCGTAGACACACCCTAGGACAAAACTGCTCTGATACCACTTTTGTCGCGACCCGTCTAGAGGGCCGCGATGAGCGCCTGGTGCTAGCCCACCCCGGGCACCCCTTGGCTTACACTTCACTTACATTTAGGTGAGCCACGTAATTAAACATACATTTCTAATCACCATTCATGCTAGTCCCCTTGGACGACAATGCTTTCATATCATGGTTGGCATCTATACCACGTCAATGTATATGAGTCGTCAAGGCTATCAAAATAATATACAAAATATAGGCCGACAAGGACGGACACATCTAACCATATTCACATGTCTACGAGCCTCTAAGAAGAGTATAACATATCACATAAATGGGACAGGACCCCGCTATGCCCATAACAATGTACACAAAAAGAAGAGTATAACATATCATATACATACTTATTTACATATCTTACCCGGCCTCATAAGCTCGGGGTTCTATAATAGTCATACTGTTATAGCCCGTATTTTGTACGTTCGGATATTTCGAGGTAGTTGTGGTAAGTTAAGGGCAAGACCATTTTCCAAAAATTTTTTTAATATACAAGTTGTTTATTAGTATGGAAATATTGAGAAAGGTTAAGGGTAAAAAGGAAAATTCACAAAATGGCTCATGGTAATATTGTGGAAGGCTAGGGGCAAAATGGGAATTTCACAAAATGTTCAAGAAAATTCTTGAAGAAGGCCACTTGGCCGTGTGGCATGTATATATATATATATAGAGAGAGAGAGAGAGAGATAGAGAGAGAGAGAGAGAAGAGATGACAAAATAAAACAATTAGTCATCTTGATTTTTTAATATTAAAGAAGTTTCAAGAAAAAGGCCATGTGTTCACATGGTATTGGAAGGAGCTATATATATATATATATGTATAGAGATGACCAAGCAAGACATATAGTCATCTTTTCTAATTCTAGAAATTTGAAGAAAGAAAGAGAAAACAAGAGGAGCTAGGTTCGGCCATGCTTGGCCAAGCAAGAACCTAGAGAAATTATCAAGAAAAATTATTTCCTTCTAGTATTCCAAGCAAGTTGAAGGCCCTAATTAACATGGAGAGGTTGTTGGAGCAATAAAATCATTCATTTGTGCAATATCCAACCCTAGCCGAATAGAAGAGGCAAAGAATAAAGGTAAGGTTTAACCCCTTCTTTCATGTGTTATGGGTGATTTGTACATGTTGTAGCATGTGGAATTGAATGAAATTCATGAAATATGTGAATATGGGTGGTGGCCGAATGGCATAGTGTTGTGTAGAAGTGATGAATTAATTTTATTTAGTAGTTTGATTGTTGTGTTGTGGATTCCATGATGTAAAATGAAGGTTTGGTGGCTTGAAATGAATTTGAAATTGTTTGTGCATTATTGAAGAAGTTAGTGTGACATTAGTGTGGTTTCTTATATTTGTAAGAATAAATTTGTTAATGTATGGGTTGTTGACATAATTCATGAATTTGGAAGTGAGACATGTGTTGGAAGATTGTATGTTGGGTTGTTGTGGTTGAATTTCAAAGAAGGAAATAGGTTGTTATTGTTCTTGTTGAATTTGGAAGGCTTCGGGTGAAGTAGTGTGTTGATTGAGTCGTTTTGAATGCTATGTGAATTGAATTGAATATAAATGAAATATCGTTGAATTGTACGACAAAGGTTGTTAATGTTAGAATGCGTCTTGAATTGATTGTTGATGTTGTTGGCACGATTGTTGGTATTGTTGTTGATAGTTTGGCCGAGTTGAATTCTCGGATTGTTGATTGATGATTTGGGCCGAGTTAGATTCTCGGGGATGGTGTATTTACAGGGGAGATGCTGCCGAAATTTTGGCAGATTATGAATGAATTCATTTAAAGGATTAAGACAAGTATATGGTGATGAATCTAATGATTGCGTCAATCTTCTTGAATGTAGACTAGCGATAGCGAGCTTGGACAATTAAGCGTAGCTAATAGGACGTGGAACAGGTATGTTAAGGTTCGTCCCTTTCTTTCAAGGCATGATTCCGATGTTATGATTTCGTAATTGTTTCCATATCTTCCTTGTTTTTGAAAGTAGATGCTTATGATTCCAAGGCATGATTTTCCTTCCGATAACTCGTAAATGTTTTTCCAAAGTGTCCATATTCTACCAAAACAGAGGTTTATGATTTTGTAAGATTTTACGATAATAACGATGGATATGTTTTACAATGACTTTGATGATGTCAAGGATGAGAATGTTGCTATATCGACCTTGATAAGAATGATTTCATGTTTAAAGGTACTTGGTACGATTACTGCTTGATTTTCCAAAAATAGCTTCCGAAACGTTCGTAGAAGGTTCTGTACTAAAACGTCCATAACTTTTTCATACTAACTCGGATTGACTTGAAACGTGTTTATGACTCTCAAGTGTCGATTTCTGTACGTACCCTATCGAGTCTTAAAGATTTGTTCTATGTGTATATGTATATGAAGCGACACCTTATGAGATTTATGATCTTATTCTATGTTCCCTTAACGCTGTTATTCGTTGTTAGTCTCACCTTATAATACTAGTCCCTTCAAGGTGAGACATGACGACCATGATTATTCCATAATGTAATCGGAGGTTACCGACCTTACGTCACTCCGATGGAGTTATAGCTTTTGATTGGGCTCTTATGCATGCTTAAGTTGTGATGATTACACCGTGCCTATACGGCCGGGCAGTACCGCTAAGGAGGGCAGCTTATGGATGATTACACCGTGCCTATACGGCCGGGCAGCACCGCTAAGGCGGGCGGCTTATGGATAATAACACCGTGTCTATATGGCACGGGCAACACCACTAGTGGGCGGCGTGAGATGACTACCCGGTCGCGGGAGGCCCGGACGCGGGCTAATGATGTTATTTGATTCATACAGTTTATGTATGTATGAAAGTAAAAGTGAGCATGTATGATTCCGCCTTAAGAGGCAAGCAGTTACAGTCGTACCTTTTCCTTTATCCTCCATATTTCCTTATTATGTTGTTATTCATGTTCTGTCCATATTGTCATGTTATCATTCATGCCTTACATACTTAGTACATTGCTCGTACTGATGTCCCTTCTTATGGATGCTGCGTTTCATGCCGCGCAGGTACACCCAGATGAGTAGCAGCTATTATAGAGGATGTTCCAGCGGAGTTGGCAAGCTTCATTTGCTCAGGAGTGTTGCCGGGTCGGAGTACTATGCTATGATGTCTTGTTCGAAGTTAGAGACTTTGCAGACAGAGTCGTGGGTGTAGTATGTCAGTCTCATTAACGTAATGGAACATAAGTATGGCTCTGAGTATCGTTCGAACATAAGAAACCTCATTTACCTCCATTTTGTGTTCATTAATTACTTCCCTTATAAAACCTTAAATTCCCAATAATGACTTTTTACGATCACAATATTAGCAATACAAAACATGTAGTACCTTGCCACCAACTTGTAAAAGACTGGATCTCTCGAAATATAATTTACATACCTGTACTCCGAAAGTAAGCTCACATAGTACCGGAACTCGACACTCGATCCTCACTCCTATCCTGGTCATTACATTTAAGCACTGGACATACCCATATCTTGTGGCTCCTACTACCATACCAAAAACAAAACCCCATACCTATACGACATTGGCCGACACGCGCCCGACCGTACTGATGACCTAATGGCTGAGGCAGCTCCACTCTACCTATACTAACATGATCCTGACATATTCACGTTTGTGAATTCTGTCTTGGCCTTACTTGAGAACTCTGATCACGTGCAAGTCACTGCATAAACCCTGCCTGCTGCAACCTATCACCACCCGATAGACCTCTGAGATCCTCAACAATCCTAATCCTCTTGGTCCATCCCCTAACCTCATCGAAATCATCCCCTATAAAAATTGACGGCTCTCACTCCCTTGATTCCCTAGACTGTACACTCCCTGACCCTTCAAGGATTCTATCACAGTCAGGGGTCCTCGGCCGACGCCAAGCCTAAGAGGCAACAAACTGCGTCAATACTTGTTCTGTTTTCCTCATATCCTAATCAAACAAAGCCAGTGGTTGAACTGGTAGAGCAAATGATACTGGAGCTTCCCTCAGCTCCTCTAGTACTAGTGGAACTGGGGCTGTTTGAGAAAGTGACTCACTCTAGTCCTCAGACAGATATGTCTCAATAGAAGGCGTATATCTCATACCCTCTCCCAATCCTTCCTCGACATCCTGGTTAACTACAGCTTTCTTGTAACGACCGATCCAATCCCTATTAGGTGTTCTGCAGCCCCCATATAAAAACCAACAACATCATCATAAGATTGGTCCACGAGGGAGTTTGAAGTGTAATATTTAATAATAATTAAATTAAATCATTTTCAGCACCAGCTACCCGATTTGAAAAAGTCAAGCCTTGACTCGTTTGTTGAAAACTCTCGCCATCCTTTGGCGGTATAGTTAACCGTGGCATATGGAAACCATCCTTTTCTCATCGATTAAAGCCAACTACTCGTATTGATCCCGGACCCATTAAGCATTATCCATCTCAACTTCTTGAATGGTTCTCAAAGGAGGTATTTCAACTTTGGCAGGTATGACTGCTTCAGTGCCGTAGACTAAAAAATATAGAGTCGCTCCTGTTGACGTTCTGGTCGTAGTACGGTGCCCCAGTAATGCATAAGGCAACTGCTCGTGCCAACCTTTGTAATTTTCAGTCATTTTTCTTAATATCCTCTTGATATTCTTATTGGCTGCTTCTACGGCTCTGTTTATTTGCGGCCTATAGGCTGTTGAGTTCCGGTGAGTGATCATAAATTTTTCACAGATATCCTTCATCAGATGGCTATTCAGATTTTCTCCATTGTCCGTTATGATGAACTCGGGTATACTGACCCGAGATGTTATGTTGTTTCGCACGAAGTCAACTACTACTTTCATTTTAACCGACTTGTGTGATGTTGATTCCACCCATTTGGTGAAGTATTCAATGGTAACTAAATTGAATCAGTGTCCTTTTGAAGCTGTGGGTTCAATGGGTCCAACGACATCCATGCCCCAAGCAACGAAGGGCCATGGTGAGCTCATAGCGTTAAGCTCACTTGGTGGTACTATGATCAAATCACCGTGGATCTGGCATTGATGGCATTTTTGCACATATTTGTAACAGTCATTCTCCATAGTCATCCAATAATATCCGGCTCTGACAATCTTTTTGACTAGCACAAATTCATTCATGTGGGGCCCACAAGTCCCTGCGTGTACTTCTTTCAGTAATCTGGTGGCTTCGTTAGAATCTACACATCATAGGAATCCTAGATCTGGTGTTCGTTTATGTAATAGCTCCTTGTTAAAAAAGAAACCATTTGCCATTCTTCTAATGGTCTTCTTTTGTCCACTTGTGATGCCTTCGAGATATTCCTGTCTTTCCAAATACCTTTTGATATCATTGTACCATGGCTTGCCATCTGGCTTAGCCTCCACATGGAAATAGTGGGCATGCTCTTTTTTAAAGATTATCTATAGCGAGTCAATGTGACTGCTTTCAGAATGTTGGATCATTGATGCTATTGTGGCCTACACATCGGCAAATTCATTCTGAGCCCTTTGCCTATGTCAAAATTTGATCTTTCTGAATTTCTTGCACAATCTTTGTGCCAAGTTCACATATGACAAGATCTTTTCATTCTTGGTAGACCATTCGCCTTGTACTTGATGAATCAGTAGGTCGGAATCTCCAATGACTAGTAATTCATCGATGTTCATATCCAGTGCCATTCGGAGACCTAGAATGCAGGCCTCCTATTCAGCCATGTTGTTGGTACAACAGAATTTGAGATTTGTGGCCATGGGGTAGTGTTTCCCATTTTCTGATATCAGAACTTCTTCGATTTCGGAACCTTTGTAATTCACTGCTCCGTCGAAGAACAATCTCTATCCAGTGTAAGATTTTGTCGCTCCTTCTTCCACGGCCAACACCCCTTCTGTTATACCCCGTATTGTCGTGCGTTATATTGTTCGTAAGTTTACCGACATGAATTCAAGGACAAGGTTAGTTTTGAGATACGAGACAAGGACTGGTAATCCTAATTTTGATAAATACACGATTTGCTTGTAAATTCCAATTAGTATGGAAATATTTGTGGAGATTAGGAATTAACTAACCATGATTATATTATTAAGTGGGGATTAAGGATTAATTAAGCTAATTACACCACTTAGTGGTCCCCACAACACATGGCAGAATTTGATTGGCGTTGAATGAAAGTGGACACGTGTCATAAGGATGGAGACGTGTCATAAGAGTGGAAACGTGTCAACACAATAGGAAAACTATATATTTACAAATGATGACTAAGATTAGTCACTTAGTTAATTTATTCTTCAATCAAATTGGCTTAGAGAGAGAGAGAGAAATTAAGCTAGAGAGAGGGAAACGTGTTAATGAGTTTATTTAGAGTTTTAACGGATTAGAACGGAGAGAATAGCTTCATAAATTCGTTTGTTGGTGTTGTGAATTATGGAACGAGATTTGAAGAGAATTTTGGATGAAAATAAATGTATTTAACTTGTAAAACGTGGAGGATGTTGTTATTGATGTCGTTCATATGAATTTCGACTCCTTTACGGAAATAAAATTATTAAATAGTTATATCGCAAATTTGGTTGGTTGAGAAATTTAGAAAAACAGTGTGCGGGTTGTTTTATGACATACATTGGTGTTGGAAATGGTATTACTACTATTGGCATTGTTGTTGATGTTGATGGCTACTGAATTGGAATCTCGGGCTAGGCATATAAACAGGGGAAATGCTGCCCGAATTTCGGTAGAATTTAAAAGGGTTTTAATTAAAGTTTCGAGACGAACGTACGACGGTGATCCTAACGATATTATGAATAATTCCATATGTAGATTACGAGGCTACGAATAATTCTCAAGCGAGTTGCAAGACGGGAAGTAAGTTGAAAGTCGAGAATCATCTTCCAGGTATGTAAAGCTTACCCTTTCTTTCTTTTGGCATGTCCTAGATGTAAGTAAGAAATGACATGAGCCCTGGGGGTAACTCTATTCATAAGATTCGGGCTTGTCCACGATTCTTATTCACTTCTTAATGTTAGCATTTCTAATATAGCCAGGCTATGGCCCTCGTGTCCTTTGTATGATTGGATAGTAAATGTTGCATAAAGAGTTCTTGTTCCTGAAAGATTCTATGCTGAATAAGGTCCCTAACTTTCATAGAGGAGCTCGGATCGCTCCGATACGTTCCTAGAGGGTCCTAAAGTGAATAATGTCCGTAACTTTCATAGGCAGACTCGGATTGGTTTGATACTTGTCAGTGGTCCCCAAGACTTTCCTTTGTATAATTCTAACGACTTTTTGTAAGAACATGACTATCTTCTTAACCCTCGAGCATTGGTTAGTTTACTTATCTGTTGAGTCTCAAATGATGATTTTTATGCATATGGTTACTCACAACTCTGCTCGCACATGCCTCAATGTATCTTTCACCGAGTCCCGGGCCGGGTATGTTATCGTGCACACTCCGCTGCATTGTTCACCGAGTCCCTCACTAGAGGGCCGGATACGGTATATATTTATATATGATGATGACATGATGATATGATGATACAGGGATGGCGCCCAGGAGGGCATATGATGACTCTATTCACCGAGTCCCTCACTAGAGGGCCGGGTACGGTATATATATGATGATATGATAGCATGCTGACATGATGACATGATTTTATCCACCGAGTCCCATAATGGGCCGGGTACGGTATATGATAATGATATGCATGATTTTCATTTCATAAGGCAAGTGTATTGATGTTTTTAAAAGTCATACTTGTTACGGGAAAATCTCCATTTTAGTTATGATCCTCTTTACTGTATTTCATGCCTTACATGCTCTGTACATATTCTGTACTGTCTCCCCTTCTTCGGGGCTGTGTTTCATGCCACGCAGGTGCACGTAGATGAGTAGAGGACATTGCAGATGTACCAGCTGGATTGGCGAGCTCCATTTCCTTCTGGAGTGTTGCCGAGTCAGAGTATCCATGTTATGGTATCTTGATTGATGTTAGAGACTTTGCAGACGGAGTCACGTATATAGGATGTCAGTCTCGTAAGCGGCTCTGCAAGCCGACGTACCATTATGCATTATGTTACAAATTCCATATGATTACAAATTTTACTTGATTTGAGAACGACGAAAAGAATGGTTTTGACAAGTTTTTATTATGTATTTCATTTCGTAACTTAAAAGTCCCATGAGGTTATGAACATAACGAGAACTAATGGGGTTCGCTCGGCCTTGAGTATGGGGTCGGGTGCCCATCACGCCCTATCAAGATTAGGGTGTGACAAATTGGTATCAGAGCGGTTCGTCCTAGGGGTTGTCTGCAAAGTCGTATCCAGTAGAGTCCTGTTTATGGTATGAAGCGCGCCACATTTATAAACAGGAGGCTACGGGGCATCTAGGGTGGTCACTCTTCTTTGACATCTAAGATCGTGCGATAGAGCCAAGTCATAGGAAATGAGATTCCTTATACCAACCTTTGATTTCAGCAGAAACACAGTATTGACAGGAGATTGTGAGTGATGATATGGGAAGTCACAGAGGTAAGTCACTTCATGGAGGCTACGTTTATTAGAATATATATATACATGTGGTAATGGATCGGTCAACATAGGGGTAAGTCAGTGTAAGTACAAGTAGAGGAATTGATGAAATGTATTTCTTGAAGATAAGCTCAGTCATGAGTTTGTGAACTGGACAATTGGATGAATCCGTACAAAGGTAAGCAATGGCAGGAAGAATGCATGTCGGGTAAGGTAGGAATATTGCATGTATAATTGACGTGTAAAGCTGAAGAATGTAAAGGAAAGGTAAATGAGAAGATATAACAGGGCAGATCGCTAAAGGATCGCGTACACCTCGAGGTATGATATATAAACCCTTATTGGAATTTTCTATGTATGTGCAATTGCTGTAGATTATTATTCAATAGGGGGCGAGCGGAAACCCAAAGAGGCCGATAACCGAGCACTTGTAAGTAACAGCGACCAAGGTGTGCTCGTTACCATTGGGAATCTGGAAGTCTAGGACAGAAAGTAGTCATATATACAGACGAAAGATGAATATTGAGAACTAAAAAGGTCAAAATAGTAATTGTGAAATCGAAAGAGCAAGAGACGCTCTCTAACTCAGAGAGAGATGCGTTACGAGAATGTTATGGAATCTGTTAAGACTTCAACTCGCTCCAGATTATGTAATGAAGGGCATGCGGTGAGGTGGATGCGATTATATCAGCATTAATGCACCGGATCTTATCGGAGTTTCAGGGTTAAGCGTGCTGAGGTGAGAGAAATATTAGGATAGGTGACCCCCCTGGGAAGTGTACTAAAAGTCCTATAGATTTAGACATAAGACACAAATGAGAAGCTAGAGTAGCCTAAGGGAAGTTAGAGTACACGAAATGGTTGGGAAACCTTAAGAGGTCGCGTAGGACGAGGCAGACTGGACCGGTGAAGAGAAAGAAAGTGTATTACAGCTCTAGAATTAGGATGAGTTTAAGTAGCGTTTGGAAATACCTTGTAAGCGAGGCGTTAGAAAAGGGACATATATGTATGCATATAATATCCCATTTATGGCTATATCAGCGGGTATGTGTATCCCGACAACCAATGATGCGGTATATTGAAGGCATTGATCGAACAGGGTGATAAAGTTCAAGTGACAAAAGAACGTCACCAGGTAGGCTGATGTTATCGTCACCATAGCCTAGAACTGCAAAGTCCTAAGGTAATGATAATTGGGAAAGAAAGAAAGTGAGTAAATGGAAGGTAAGGAAAGCAAAACGTCAGAAAAAGTGAAAAGTAATAAACTTGAGTAATTGAAGCCCTCAAGAGAAACTACAGGCAAAGCACGAGACTATTTGGGTAAACATTCGAAGGTAGGCGTGTGAAAAGGATAAAGTGTGGTAATATGGAACAAAAGAGGAATGTGTGGGGTTCGAGAACCGATTTCAATAAGTGGGGCTAAAAGAATAATGACCACGATGAGGAATGTGAAGTAAGAGAAAGAATGATTAAGCCTTGCAACGATGCTAAGAGATTTTCAGCTCTCGAGAGGGATACAAAGGGATAAATGTGTAGTCATATTGATATGGTTGCCTTGGATATAGAGAAGCTTTCCTAAAAGATGACTTAAGAATAAAACGGATTTGTGCATTTAAAGTAATATTTCACGGACTCTAGAACCGATACTACAAATAACACATGAAGGAAGGTGCTCGAGGAGGAAAAGTAACTGGAAATCGTTAACCATGGGAGTAAGAAGGATACTTGACGAATTGGCCGTAGGAAACTGATTACGCATCTAGGAAAGAAAAAAGATGATGAGTTGACACAATTGATTAGAAAATTAATGGCATGGAATAAGAACTCATGTGAAGACTGGGAGATTTGATCTTAGAGGAAATGGAATGAAATGCAAGGAACTTGCATAGAGGACCATTCAGCCGTAGCATCGTAAAGACGGGTGAAGACTTGATGAATGAGAATAGGGAGAGTGGAAACTGTAAGAATTCTGTGCTGAGAGTAAAAGTAGCAGGACACTCGTAAACTTGGATGCACAACTGCGACATAACGCGTAGTTAAGAGGGATTATGAGTAAGTGAGCTAAGCGGGTGAAAGGACTAATAGTGGATGGAAGGGTATGGAAGTGTTGGAGAACAACTAATGATGATATAGACATAAATGGAAGGAGAATCCAGGGGAAGTAGTTTAGGTACGTTATGAGCAAAGTCGGGAAGAAAGACGAGGAGTAAAGTGTAATCGGACACTTCAGAAAAGGACGTGGTGAACTTCGATGTTCCCCTTAACTTGTGATCCAGGACACCGTCAGTCATAAAGACAAAGATATAAGGGATGAAAAAGAAGACATCGGAATTAGATACACCCTCATGAGTATTCCAATTGAACACAAGAGCGCAACCAACGAAAAGGGTAAATAAAGCAGACCATACGATGATGGAACCCTGGACCTAAGAAGGTCGAGAAGGACGGTAGAAAATTGCTGAAGACGATGGATACTCGAAAGCTATTGATGTATTAGGACCTCCTTAAAAGGGGGAGGGGGGGGGGGGAGAACGTATTGGACTTGAAAGGAATTATGATGCTCTCAAGCTCCAGAAGGGAAATTTATTAGTTAAGGGCCAGAGTTCGAAACATATCTGCATATCAGGAAGGTACCAGAAAGAAGCAGAAACGGATGTGAATAACTGGGTAAGACAACTTATATGGTAAGTGTAATAGGGTCAATCAGAAAAAGTTACAGGTTAAGTATGCTTACTCCATGAGGTTTAATCTGTTTTATAAGCATTGTTACGAATGAGATCAAGAAGTGGTACTCTATAGAATTGATTATGATTGGGATATAATGAGAACGTAGCAAGAACTGTAATACAAAGTAAGTCAAATATAGCGAGGAAACGACTAAAAAGGTGACATGTTCTATGTGAATAGAGAGCGAATGCAAGTGTGAAACCAATAAGCGAGCCATGAAGCAGTGGATAAGAAAGTTTATAAGACCTTGTTAGGAAAAGGATCAGCATAATAAGGGTGAGAGGGAATGAGTAGGATAAGTGTTGGAGGCGAAGAATGGAATGTATAAAAGTAAAACATTTTGAAGAACAAGCGGTACTGAGTGAAGGACAAGCGGTACTGAGTTAAAGATAAGGTTCCTTGTGCGAGGAGCACAGGATTAATTATAAAACGGAGTAAGTATGGATATAGAAAAAAAGGGAAACAGGTGAAGTACATAAGCCTAAGAAGTAGTCGTATTATGAGAAAAGGAGGATGCATCTCCTACGGATACCTTATACTAAGACAGAACAAGTAAAGTACCTAAAGAAATAAGCTGGAAAGAAAGATGTGGCTATGCGTTGCGAGTTCACCACGTGATAATAAGGCGATAAAGTAAGGATATCACCAATAACAAGTAAAGATACGATTATGATTGTCGTTGAAATCAATTCTGAGTACAACACAAGAATAAAAGATTGTGACGTACAAGGGGTCTTAGTTGCACATGAGACTTAGATCCTTGATAAGACAGATGACGACTTAAGGGAAATGCAATTACGGTTACCGTAAGTCAATTACGGGAAAGAGAGAAATAATGGAGATGGAATGAAAAGGGGAAGATGACGCTACCAGTGAATGCTGACTATTGAAGAATGGGATAAATGACACTACACGGGGGGGGGGGGGGGGGGTACAGACGGTTTGACATACTAGTATTCTAAGTATCCCCATGGGACAGAGTTGTTAATTGGAGTAGAGGTAAACATTGACCGATAATTAACGGTTGAGTTAAGTAAAATACATCCCTTGTTGGATTGCAACATTGGCTGTTCTAAGTAAAATAAGTAAAGATGAGTATGTTTAGACTTTGCACGTAAATTACTGCAACTATAAATTATGGGAAATGGCATGAATATGATGTAGTACGAAAAGGGAATTGAGGAAAGGGGTACATGAATTCAAGATCGGAGATGAGGCAATGGATTTATGAGTGTTATAAGTAAGACCTTAAAAGGAAGGAAGCAAGTAAGGAAAGTATAAGTGTAGAGATTGGAACGACGAATCCTAAGATGTGACAATTATAGACCCTAAAACAAAAACTGAGAGTTATACAGAAATGATATAGTTGTTATCGTTATCCATTCCAGTATGGACATTATGTGAATCGATAAAAGAAACGTATTGGGCTTAAAATTGGAAGTAACCGAAGTGTGGATTTGTTTTGAAGGCACCGTAAGGTAAGACTCATAAGGAGAAACATTAACAAGATATTGGAATAACTACGATGCTTACTATGGTATGATCACCCAGTAAAGGGAGACTACAAAACAGCAAGAGCTGAACAACTAAATGACCAGGTTGTAGAAAAAAATGATGCAATAATGCATCAATTACGATAGTATTAGAAGAAGGATAATAAAATAATGGATGTACTCGAGAATGGGATTATGGACAGAGTACGAGATTAGTTTAAACATTCGAGGACGAATGTTCCAAAGGGGGGAAGGATATTATACCCCGCATTTTCAGAGCCTGAGCGTGACACGTGCTTCCTCAAACATTGAAAATCACGTTGTTACTACATAATTTAAACTCACGTTGATAGTATTATATTTCGTATTTTTGTACGTCGGATTATTCGTAAGCTGAGGTGGGGCCCACACATCGAGATTTTTTTTGGAACACGTGACAAGTTATATGAATCACATATGTGAAGTTAAACACAACTCAAGAAGGACCCTTGAGCCAAATCAAAGAGGAATCCCTCCAAACAAATATTTTTAAGTTACGTTTTTGGGTGATCTGACTTCGGGAGACCATAACCCCATCAGTGTTTGGGAATTTGAGAAAACTCCCAGAATGAAAGTTGTATATAATTGAATATATTTCCAACCATAGGTCGTGGGTCCATAGGTGACGTCGGGATAAAGAGATAAAAATGTTTTAAGCCAGAAAGGTCAGTGGGCTAGGCCCAATCCGAGCCCAACCGGGTTAGGCCCATGACCCATGCCTATTTAAGTGAAATTTCAGCCCTTTCTCCTCATTATTCAGACCAAGAACACCATAAAATTCTGGAAAGAGAGAGAGAGAAGAGCCTTGGAGAGAAGAAAAACCAATTTTGACCAAAATCTGAGCCCCGAATACCGAAGCCCATGAAGAGAAAAGTGTTCTACGCTGTGTTGTCTTCAATTTGAGCTAAGAATCAACCATGGAGAAGGGTGATAACATGGTGGCTGCATGATTAAGGTATGAATAAGGTTCCTTTTCATTGTTATCGAGTTTATTTAGAGTTTTAACGGATTAGAACGGAGAGAATAGCCTGATAATTTCGTTTGTTGGTGTTGTGAATTATGGAACGAGATTTGAAGAGAATATTTTATGAAACTAAATGTATTTAACTTGTAAAACATGGAGGATGTTGTTATTGATGTCGTTCATATGAATTTCGACTCCTTTACGGAAATAAAATTATTAAATAGTTATATCGCAAATTTGGTTGGTTGAGAAATTTAGAAAAACAGTGTGCGGGCTGTTTTATGGCATACGTTGGTGTTGGAAATGGTATTACTACTATTGGCATTGTTGTTGATGTTGATGGCTACTGAATTGGAATCTCGGGCTAGGCATATAAACAGGAGAAATGCTGCCCGAATTTCGGCAGAATTTAAAAGGGTTTTAATTAAAGTTTCGAGACGAACATACGACGGTGATCCTAATGATATTATGAATAATTCCATATGTAGATTACGAGGCTACGAATAATTCTCAAGCGAGTGGCAAGACGGGAAGTAAGTTGAAAGTCGAGAATCATCTTCCAGGTATGTAAAGCTTACCCTTTCTTTCTTTTGGCATGTCCTAGATGTAAGTAAGATATGACATGAGCCCTGGGGGTAACTCTATTCATAAGATCCGAGCATGTCCACGATTCTTATTCACTTCTTAATGTTAGCATTTCTAATATAGTCGGGCTATGGCCCTCGTGTCCTTTGTATGATTGGATAGTAAATGTTGCATAAAGAGTTCTTGTTCCTAAAGGATTCTATGTTGAATAAGGTCCCTAACTTTCATAGACGAGCTCGGATCGCTCCGATACGTTCCTAGAGGGTCCTAAAGCGAATAATGTCTGTAACTTTCATAGGCAGACTCGGATTGGTTTGATACTTGTCCGTGGTCCCCGAGACTTTCCTTTGTATAATTCTAACGACTTTTTGTAAGAACATGACTATCTTCTTAACCCTCGAGCATTGGTTAGTTTACTTATCGGTTGAGTCTGAAATGATGATTTTTATGCATATGGTTACTCACTACTCTGCTCGTGCATGCCTCAATGTATCTTTCACCGAGTCCCGGGCCGGGTATGTTATCGTGCACACTCCGCTGCATTGTTCACCAAGTCCCTCACTAGAGGGCCGGGTACGGTATATATTTATATATGATGATGACATGATGATATGATGATACAGGGATGGCGGCCAGAAGGGCATATGATGACTCTATTCACCGAGTCCCTCACTAGAGGGCCGGGTACGGTATATATATGATGATATGATAGCATGCTGACATGATGACATGATTTTATCCACCGAGTCCCATAATGGGCCGGGTACGGTATATGATAATGATATGCATGATTTTCATTTCATAAGGCAAGTGTATTGATGTTTTTAAAAGTCATACTTGGTACGGGCAAATCTCCATTTTAGTTATGATCCTCTTTACTGTATTTCATGCCTTGCATTCTCAGTACATATGCCGTACTGACCCCCTTTCTTCGGGGCTGCGTTTCATGCCACGTAGATGAGTTGAGGACATTGCTAGGAGATGTACCACCTGGATTGGCGAGCTCCATTTCCTTCTGGAGTGTTGCCGAGTCAAAGTATCCATGTTATGGTATCTTGATTGATGTTAGAGACTTTGCAGACGGAGTCACGTATATAGGATGTCATTCTTGTAAGCGGCTCTACAAGCCGACGTACCATTATGCATTATGTTACAAATTCCATATGATTACAAATTTTACTTGATTTGAGAACGTCGAAAAGAATGGTTTTGAAAAGTTTTTATTATGTATTTCATTTCATAACTTAAGAGTCCCGTGAGGTTATGAACATAACGAGAACTAATGGGGTTCGCTCGGCCCTGAATATGGGGTCGGGTGCCCATCACGCCCTATCAAGATTAGGGTGTGACATAAATAGGCTAAAGGGACGACGAAGCGAACTTGGTTACGGTTAACCTATAACAGGTATGTAAAGCTATCCCTTCTTTCTTTTTGCATGTCTTAGATATAAGTGACGTATGATATGAGCTTTGGGGTAATTCTATTCATAAGTTTCGAGTGTGATTCATGATTCTTATTCACTGCTTGATGTTAGAACTCTTAAGGTAATTGAGCTATTGCCTCTCAAGTCTTCTATACGTTGGATAGTAGTCGGTATGTATAAGCTCCTGTTCTTAGAGACTCTACGATGACTAATGTCCTTGACTTCCATAAGCTATTTCATATTATCTTGATAAATGTCTATGATTCCTGAGGCTCTATTTGATATAGTCCATAGTGACATCTAAAGGGTACTCAACATGACTATCGCCTTTGATACTCGAGTGTTAGTTATTCCACTTATTCTATTGAGTCTCAGATGCTGATTTAGTTGCATGTGGTTACTCATGATATTCTACTCGTGCATACTGTTATTGTGTCGTTCACCGAGTCCCGGGCCGGGTATGTATTCGTGCACAGTTTCACTGCATTGTTCACTGAGTCCCTCACTAGAGGGCCGGGTACTGTATATGTATATGATGATATGATTATGGCACCGAGTCCCGTGATGGGCCGGGTATGGTATACGTGTACACGACTTTATTCACCGAGTCCCATAATGGGCCGGGTATGGTATATGATAATGATATGCATGATTTTGTTTCGTAAGGCACAAGTACAGTGATTTCTTGATTATCATACTTGTCTCCTGGAATCTCTACTTCAGTTATGATCTTCCTTAATGCATTTCATGCTTTATATACTCAGTACATATCTCGTACTGACCCCTTTCTTCGGGGGGCTGCGTTTCATGCCCGCAGGTGCAGATACTCGCTTTGGTGATCCTCCAGCTTAGGACTTCTACTCAGCTATCTTAGAGTGCTCCATTATTCCGGAGCCTAGACTTTTGGTACAGATCCTTTTGATGTATATATATGTTTATCCAGGGGTATGGCGGGGCCCTGTCCCATCATGTGTCACTGTTGATACTCTTAGAGGTCTGTAGACATATGTGTGGGTTGTGTACAGATGTTGTTCGGCTGTGTTAGCATGACTTATATTTGGGACGTTCCCATACGTAATGGCAGCCTTGTCGGCTTGCATATATATATATATATATATATATATTGGGATGTTGTATGTAGTAGCAGCCTTGTCGGCTTGCATATATATTTTGGGATGTTCTCGTATGTAGTGGCAGCCTTGCCGGCTTGCGTATCATGTCATGCTTGATTGATTGTGACTCCTCAGGAGACAGGTTACCTTGATGTATATATATGTGACAGTTCTGAGACGACGTTTTGTTTTTATAAGTTTCCATATTATGTTTAGTTTCGGGTTGATTATAGCTAACAGGTACGTATACGAGTGTGCAGCTCGGGCACTAGTCACGGCCTACGGGGCTGGGTCGTGACACCTTCGTCTAGGAAATGAGTGCAAAGTTGTTTCAGTTCTTCATCTACCGAGCTTGCATCTAGTAAGTCAGCCAAATCCTGTTCTTTAACGGCCTTCTGAGCTATGTACACGATGTCGAATTCACTTATAAGTGTCACGACCCAATCCCCGTGGGCCGCGACTGGTACCCTAACTGGGCACCCATACGTACCTACCTGATCGAACTCGAACCATACAGAGTTTTTTTTTTTTTTTTTTTCAAAACAGAAGTACAGAAGTAGGCCGATACAATTACGGCACGCGCGTAACTTACATATATATATACATATACCTGAACATACAGACATTTACAGATAAGCCGATAAGGCTAACATACAGACGAAACCCGTAACCCACATATCCATCTACAGGCCTCTACAGACATACAGAATCATATGACGGGACAGGGCCCCGCCGTACCCAGAATATACATACATACGGAGTACACAGAAGACAGAAAATATATACAAAAAGATATACTCCGAGTCAAAGGAGCTCTTCGAATGGCAGAGTCAGAACCTACACTGGCGGCGTGTCACCTGGCGCGTCTGTACCTGCGGGCATGTAGCGCAGCCCCCGAAGAACGGGGGTCAGTACGGAAAATGTACCGAGTATGTAAAGCAGAAACGTAACAGATATAAACATAGTCCGAACTAGAGTCGCAGAAATATAACGGGCAGAATCATAAGTCAAACTAACGGACAGAGTTATGATCCAGACAGACATACAGAATCGTGTTACACACAAATGAACAGAATTATAGTTCGGACAGACAGACGGAATCATAATACGGACAGACGAGCAGAATCTGAATCCATACAGACATACAGAAGCAGAAGCCATACGGACATACAGAAATAGTTGTAACACAGACGGACAAACAGTAGTATGACGGACAGAATTATGCATGCAGAGTAGCACAGAGTCATACAAAATCATACAAAGGCGTGTGCTTTATAAATACAGATGGCACACGCATATATTCATACAGATCCCGGCCCTGTCTGGGGGCGCGGTAACAGAACCCGGCCCTCTTAGTACGGGACGCGGTGGACAGACAGAATCATATCAGATCATATGCCATCCTGGCCGCCATCCCCATACACAGATCATACAGACATACAGATCCCGGCCCGTACGCCGAGGGACGCGGTGAACAATGCAGAGAAAATATGCACGATAACAGAACCTGGCCCGGGTCGCAGTGAAAGAATGCATTGAGACAGACACGAATCGATAAATGAGAAACCACCTACCTACAGACTCAACATACAGACTCGATCAATCAGAAGGGTGCCCAACGGCGAGCCAAAATCAGAATATCCAGATAGTATGCATAGCACGCGCTCATATCCTAGTTAGGAAGGCACGACAGATTTTCAGAATGGGATGCTCGGATGTTCAGAAATCATATTGTATAAATTACACAAAACTATCCATAATATTCACAAAATAATAGTTCAGAAGTTTTTGGAGAAGATCGGACCAAAACAGAAGTATTTTAAAAAAATCGTACCGGAAGTATCGGGCCTTGTGGGCCCACCTCGGACCAACCCGAGGCTACATACGTAAATTACTGATGATTGACCTTATGAGGTCACCCATACTCATTCGGAAGTGTTCCGACTCCGTTTGGGGAAGTTTTGTGCAAAATCTCACTTTAAGGACAATTTGTAAGAAAATAGGTTCAATTGAACTGAAGGAATTAAAGCGGTTTTCCGTCTCGAATTCCGGGGAACGGAGTCGGACCTAAGGCTCGCGGCCGAGCCTACCACATCCAGAACATGCCTAGGAACGTAGAGAAGTGCTTCACATACCTCGATGGCGCCTTATGCTCGCTCGGCGTCAATCCAAATTTCGCCCAAAATCTGGAAATGGTCAAGTTTACCATTTGGTTAGTTCCATTCTTTCAATATTCTAACTTTACACATAATTGCCTACCGAAATTTCGGCAGCATTTCCTCTGTATATACGACATCCTCGAGACTTAGCTCGGCTCAATTCCTCAACACAACAGCCCAGAGAAAACATCCAAACAACAACAAACATCAATAAACACTAATTCATACACTATGGCATTATTAGCCATCTTTCGACACAACGAGTTATTTTTCGTTTTAAACTTGCATTTCCAACCAAACTTATTATTTTCATATCCATCATCCATCAAAATCATTACGACACACATCGGAGGCATCCATACCATATTCACATAACATTCATAAGTTACTCAAACATTCAACTTCCTATCAAATCACTACCTTTCCAATCTTTCCTAACTTCCAATCATACAAGTTCATAAACACATTTTCATATTCCAAGTTCGTTATCGTCAATCACAATTTCAAGACATTAGGCTAACGCAACATACTTTCCGACAACGACTTAACAAACAATTCTTCGTTTTGGCTTAACCATTATCCTTCAATCTACTTCACAAAGCCATAACACAATTAACATACAACCAAAATCAAATTCACATCCCATATTACACATAGTACCATACGGCCAACATACTATATTTTCCAACTCTCACTAATTCATCCCACTTTCCTTTCTAATACAATTTCCACCATACTACAACTAACTTACACAAGAATTCAAACCATTACAATCATACAATACATGTATATGCATTCGGCCACCACCCAAAAATTCCAACACACCAAATTTCCATATTTTTCATTCATTCACACATACTACAACATACATACATCATTTTTAACACAACAAAAGCATGAAATCCTTACCTTTCTTCAAGTTCTTCACTTGGGGTTGAAGTTGTTTTCTTGCCAAAATCTTTATATCAACTTGTAGATAATCTTGTGCTTAGCAATAATCTCTCAAGAGAGGAACTTTTTAAACCCAAGAATTGGCTCCAAAAAATTTTTCTTTCTTTTCCTTTTCTTTCTCTCTTGAACCCGAAACCCTTTCTCTCTTTTCCTTTTGTTCTTTCTTGTTTTCTCTTGAAAGTTCTATAGATTAGGACTACTATATAATGTCACATGGCATTTAATTGATCCATGGGCTTGGATCAATAGTGTGGCCGGTTGGGCCCTTATAGTTGGGCCTTTGTTTTGTTTCATTTTATTGAGCCCACTTTGGCTAGATTTTTGCAATTCCTAAGGCAAGTTTCCAAATTTTCCCTTGGCCACCTTTTGCAATTCCACACCATTGAATTCATAACTCACACATTCATACCAAGTAGTGTCCAATAGTGGCCTTATTCATCACAAGTCATTTTACCTTGAATTCTTCCGAATGAACAAAAATGTCGGATGTAACAATAAGCATCTGCCATTTGGCCAACTTCCCGATAGGCATGGACTGGCGGAATATGTATCTTAACAGATCCATCTTGGATATAAGGTGAGTGATGTACGAGGACAAATAATGTCTCAATTTCTGAGCTACCTAAGTTAGAGCACAGCAGGTTTTCTCCACTAGCGTGTATCTTGCTTCACAGGCAGTGAAATTTTTGCTCAGATAGTAAATGGCACGTTCTTTTTTCCCTTCTTCATTGTGTTGTCCTAACATGCAACCAAAGGCATCTTCAGCAACCAATAAGTGTAGCAGCAATGGGCTCCCGGGCCTTGGTGGTACCAAGACTCGCGGATTGGACAGGTATCACTTGATAATGTCGAATGCCTCTTGGCACTTCTTTGTCCATTTCATAGGAGTGTCTTTCTTCAAGAGCTTGAGGATGGGCTCCACAATAATGGTGGATTGAGCTATGAATCGTCCAATGTAATTCAACTATCCCAGCAAACTCATGACTTCTTTCTTAGTTTTAGGATGAGGTAATTCTTGGATTGCTTTTATCTTTGTTGGGTCTAGCTCTATGCCCCTTCAGTTGACTAAAAACCTCAGTAATTTTCTGGCCGGTACCCCGAATGCACATTTAGCTAGGTTCAATTTCAAGTTGAACTTTTGGAGTCTATCGAAGAATTTTCTCAAATGTGTGGCATGCTCCGAACTTTCCTTTGACTTGATAATGACGTCATCCCCGTAGACTTCAATTTCTCTATGGATCATGTTGTGAAAAATGGAAGTCATCGCTCGCATGCATGTTGCGCCGGCATTCTTAAGGCCGAAGGGGATTACTCTGTAGTGGTACACTCCCCATGGGGTGACGAAGGCTGTTTTCTCGGCATTCTATCTGTCCATTAAGATCTGGTGATAGCCAGCGAAACAATCCACAAATGATTGCAGCTCGTATTTGGCACAGTTATCTATGAGTATGTGGATGTTCGGGAGTGGAAAATTATCCTTTCGGCTAGCTTTGTAAAGATCTCGGTAATCTACGCAGATTCTTATCTTGCCGTAAATTTATCTATAAGTAATCAATAAATATAAAATAGACAAAATCAATATTGAAGGACATTATTTGAATATTAACTTTTATTATTTAGAGGTTACTTGTAAATTATTTAATTTTCATACCATCACTAATTTTTGTAACTTGTAAATGGAATATAATTCTTTATATCTCTAATAAATAATTATCACCTAAATTCACAGTAATAAAATCCCCAAGTAATTTCCAATGTAACAAAATCCCCAGGTAAATCCCTAAGAAATAATCCCCATGTAATTCCTTGGGTAATAAATTCCCAAGAAATATTCCGTAGCTAAATTCGCAGGAACAAAATCCCCAAGTAATTCTCTAGGCGATAAAATCACAGTTAAATTCTCAAGAAATAATCCTCAGCTAACTTTGCAGCAACAACATCCCCACGTAATACAATCCCTGGGTAAATCCCCAAGAAATAATCCACATGTAAATCCGCAAGTACCATTACCTGAGGATTTTTCGACGAATTCTGTCACGACCCAACCCCGTGGGCCGCGACCAGTGCCCTAGCTGGGCACCTATCCGTACCCGATACCCAAATTAGCATATTAACAAAATAATATAATAATAATATTAGTGGACGCTACAGAATTTAGCATAAAAAGCAGACTTAGCACACATAGGCCGATAAGGCCATCATAGAACAAAGTATCCCAAACATATGTACAGAACCCACACAGATATATCCACAGACCTCTACAGAACATATCATAATCATAAGACGGGACAGGGCCCCGTCATACCCAGAACAAAGTACATATCCAGATAGCAGTGACAGACTGTACCAAAAGATGGGCTCTGAAGAAGAGAGCGCCCCAAAATAGCAGAAGTGGGATCCTAAACAGATGGATCAGCGAACCTGTCGTCTGTACCTGCGCGGCATGAAAATGCAGCCCCCGAAGGAAGGGGGTCAGTACGAAATATGTACTGAATATGTAAAGCGGAATCACAGAAGTTAAATCATAATGGTTACAGAAAATGAGTACAAAATCCAGAGTGTCAAATGCATATTTCCCAAAACAGACAGCATGTGTACAGAAACATATGTCATATCATATCCGGCCCCTGCCACGGGACTCGGCAGACAGAACGTGGTCACCCTCCCGACACTGGTGCCACAATACAGAGGAATCAGAAAAAGGGGTGTGGCCCCGTATCGTAAAATGTCATATCAGAATGGCCATAACAGATCAGATCAGAATAGGCGGACATGGCACATCATACTCCACAGACCCATGTACGCGTATACCTGCCCCCTCACATCGGGGCGCGGCGAACAATGCAGAGAATCACGCTTGACAACATATCCTGGCCCGGGCTCAGTGTGGGAAACATTGGGACATCCACGAATGGAGTAGTGAGAGACTAATGCAATTTAAAAATATCATAAATGGTTTCAAAGACTCGATGAAGCGTATCAAAGCCCAACAAATTCAATGGAGTCGGACGGAATCAGAACTAATACAATTCGGATATCATAATAATTTACAGAAATATAACCTTCCTGAAGTCATTCCGAGTGTCAAAATAGTTTATAAGATTTAATAGAATATTTAAAATAATATTCTTTAAGCGATTAGTAGGGTAATCAAAACATTTCTTTCAAAAATCGCTTAAAAAGTGAGCTTTAGCATACTAGGGGCAAAACCGGAAATAGTGGGCCCGCCTCGGGACAAATAAGGCGGTGGGCTCAAATTATGCCCTCTAAGCTTATGGTATCACCTAAAAAGGTTCTACAAACATCCTATGACTTTCCAAGTAGTTTAGAACAAAATTGCATAATTCCAAGAAATAGCGTATTAAAAGGGTTCAATTCTACTGAAGGAAAAACTGAAATTTTCTCTTGCGGATTCCGAGGGCCAAGAGGTCCTTCGAGGCCCGGATCCGACCCTAACACACTAAGGGCATGCCAAGGGAAGAATAGGGGTTGCTTTACATACCTTTCACACTCCTTAAGCCTTTCCAAATTCACTTCCCGTTTCGTCGAAAAACTGCAATTGGTCAAGTTTACCAATTGTAAGCTATGAATACCAAAGTTCCAACTTAATGCATATTTGGCTACCGAAATTTCGGCAGCACTTCCCCTATACATATAGCACCCCGAGAATTCAACTCGGCTATAAATCATCATCAACAACCCAAACGACAACAACAATATCAACAATGAACATTAAAAACATAAATATCCTTCAACTAGTAATTTTTCTCATAAGTTGACATAATCTTCAATTCAACCCAACTTTCAACTAAGATCAATAATTTCACATTCAACAACAATCATGATCATCACCATATAGTTCTAGAAACATTTCATATCGTTTTCCTCAAGATATACACTCGATATACATAATATACAACTTTCCGCCAAAGTCATAACTTATGTAACACATCAAATCTTTGGCATACAACTTCATAACAAGTTTCCAACTTCCAAGTTCATCAATGATCATCACTATTAGCAACCAAACAACTTCATTTCCTTAATGTCGGAAAATCATACTAAAACGACATAAGTTTCTACATTCCAATTCAATACAAACTTATATCATTCTAACTTCATTTACATATCAAGCATTACAACAACACTCCAATACACTAAACAACTTAATTCATTTCTATTCCAAATGCAATATACCACACGGCCATATGCTTAGTTTCCCATATCAACTAAATTCATCCAACTTTCAATTCCCATATGCATTTCATCACAATCACAACTAGAATATAACATGAATTCTATACATTTTGGCTATACAACATATATATACACACGGCTACACCTCCAATTCCAAACCCACATTACAAACTTCCATTTTTCCATACAATCAACACATTTCTACATACTACAACACAATCAAAACTTCATAACACAATAAAAAGGTAGAAATTCTTACCTTTTCTTCAAGTCTTCTTCACTTGGAAATATGATCACTTTGGTGATTCTAATGCTCCCCACTCCAATCCAACTATACCAAGTTACAAAGGAACCTTGACTTAGTAGGAAATCAACAAGAAATGAATTTTTGAAGCAATATTTTTGGTACCTAAATTTCCAAGGCAAACCCAAAACCTCTTGCTCTCTCTCTTCTTTTTTTTTCTTTGTTGTTCTTATCTTCTAATTCCTTAAGTCTTCTATAATATATGAAATTGAAGTGCTTGGTCACATGACCAAGCACATGATCAACTAAAATTGGGCTTGGGTCAAGGCCTTGTATGGCCGGCCATGACCCCTATTTTGGGCCTCAACTCCAATTAAATTTTTGAGCCCAATAACTTATAATTCACATTTTGTAATTCCCGAAACTAATTTCCAAAATTCCAAAATTACCCTTAGCCTTGTCTCACACTTTCATGACTCTATTCTTTCATGCATAACTCCTATGTCCAACAAAATATCAAATTTGACCTTATATCTCAAGAATCCAATATAATTCAAGTTTTTTTTTTTTTCCAAACATGTGTAAACACGGGATATAACAAATTCACAAAGGAAATAATTTTTTTATATTTTTGGTTGTTTACCTGCGGAATTACCTACGAAAATGATACATGGGGATTATTTTTCCAAGTTAATCCCCAGGTAATAATTTGGTGCTAAATTTGCATGCGAATTTACCTGGGGAATTTATACCCGCAGGTAAAAATTATAGACATTAGGAATTTTTAGATTTTTTTATGAAAATTCGCAGGAATTACATGCGAAAAAAATTCTCAGATAAAATTCCCACGTAATTCAAGCTTTGCTAGTAGTGATCCATCTAAGTCAACTGATTGAGTCTTCTTTAATTTGTTTCATCTCAGTCTTGTTTGTCCTTTAATCTCAGTCCTATTGTAATGAGTCTAATCTCTAGATATTCTAAATTTAGCCAACTGGCAAAAGGTGAAATGTGATTATCCATACTAATCTAGGGTGAAAATGGCTTAATATTCTTAGAGTTGCATGACAATTCGTATGTTTTTGCCCCCGTCCCCCGCATTTCCTCTGAGTTAATTCCGTAGATGATCACCCAAGTTTGGAGAATTGCTTCCAAATATCATTTTTGTTGTTTTAGGACAACAAAGTCACTCAACTTTCACCATTTTCCTCAAAATATACTAAACACCTCAAAAGCTTCTTCTTTCCTAGTTGCCATGCTATGTCATTAAAGCCAAATATTTTTGAATAATATACCTATCAAACTCATTTAACCATACTCATATTTTATACCCAATCAAATATGACCGGGTTAAAAAGCGGCATGGGAATTAAACCATATTTTTTATTTAGTACTTCTTCAAATCTAAGATTCTTTTATCTAAATTCAAATATATTATCTTTCAAAATTAAATTAAAATTTAAGTAGTTTTATCTTCTATTAAAATTCAAATATTTTTAAATATCATATTTTTTTGCACATTAAACGACATATTCTTTCCCATTAAAATGCAATTACACCTATAATACAAAAATTATTTTCGTATAAGTTACCTTTAGAAAATTCTAAGTGAATCTTATATTTTAAGAAATAAATAAAGTTAGTGTAATTTTTTCTTTATATTTTAAGTAATTTATCTTTAAATATGTAGTGCGTAATTTTTTGGTATTTCCAAAGACAAAATTTAACTCAAAATACAAAGGAAAAAGTTTACACTAACTTTATTCCTCTTTCTTGTCAATTTCAGTTTACTTCCATCCTTTTCTAAAATTATTACACTTCATAAATATGTTTTTCACTTTATTTATCATTTAATCTAAATTACTCATTCAAGTTCATTTTCCACCACAACCTTTTGCCACCTAAGACCGGGGTACGTTTTTTTTATCTTGTCGTCTTGTGCCTTAATTATAACACCCCTTTCATTTGTTCAGTTGTTATTCTTCATTTTTCAGTTTTTACTAGTTTCTTCAACTTTTTTATTACTCTCCGACTAGTGGAATATGCCCAAGAAATTCTTGTTTTTAATTTGACGACAGAATTCGTCAAACAGTTTATTTCTTAAAATATAAGATTCAATAAATTTTCTAAAAGTTAAACTTAGTAATTTTTGTATTATTTGTATAATTCCATTTTAATGTGGAAAGACTATGTTGTTTAATGTTGAAAAAATATGATATTTAACATATTTGAATTTGAATAGAAATATAAAACTACTTAAATATTAATTTAAATTAAAAAATAATATATTTGAATTGAGATAGAAGAATCTTAGATTTGAAGAAGTGACTAAATAAAAAATATGGTTTAATTGCCATACAGTTTTTTAACCGGGTCATATTTGATTGGGTATAAAATATAAGTTTAGTTAAATGATTTTGATGAGTTAAATAGGTATATCATTCAAAAAATTGACTTTAATGACATGGCTTGCCAACTAGGAAAAAAGAGGATTTTTGTGGTGTTTAGTATATTTTAAGGAACATAGTGATAGTTGAGTGACTTTGTTGTCCTAAAAGAAACAAAAGTGATATTTTGAGGCAATTCTCCAAACTTGGGTGATCATCTAGGTAATTAACTCCAATCCCTCCCTTTTTTTTTTTTGCCACAATTATTGATTTTTTCAATGAGTGGCACAGCTAAGATTTTCACTAAAGAGAATCAAAATATATACTTCATATAAAATAAAATAAACATACCAAGAAGTCAAGAGATTCAACATATAATATATACTAGTTTCGCTGAACGCTAGTTGTAGTATATAATTTTGTAATATAATACATATTAATTCTTTTTAATTAAACTTTGAGAGAATAATTATATATGAAAGAATAAAGTGCAAGTGTGATCTACAACCTACCTACAAAAATGAACAATCAAAGTTTTTAACTAGATACATGTGACTGAATTCTGGAGTGTTTTGAGATGGTTGGGTGATTTGATTCGTGGGTTATCGGATCAGGTATTTTAATTGGATATGATTTTTCCTTTATTTTTTGGCTTTTAATTTATCTACATGGAGGACACATCAGCTGGAAATTCCAACTGGACAGCGAGTACCTACACAACACTAAGGTGTATGAACTCGGGGGTGTATTTAAATTCACTTAGTCAAGCTTAGGGGTGTTTTTGAGACTTTATAATTCGGGGACTAAAGTAATAATATGTGCCAAGTTTAGGGATGTTTTAACCATTTCAATCTTTTTCCATAACCACCAAATAGTTATCTTCACTTTTTTCACTCTAGGCAAAATCAAATATTTTTCACTTTATTTGGAATTTTGAAATTGGAATTGAAGATGGAGTTGTGTTTTAAAACTCGTAAAATATTGGAAACCCTAACCCCAAACTAGATGTGGGGATAAAGCAGTTCTGGGAACAAATCCCTCAAATTCAAGCATCAACGGCTAAGATTTAAGCCAAACAAAGTGCGAAGGGTCAGATTTGATCCCAAATGAATCGATCCAACTAGTTTTTCATGTACCAATGAGGATTGAGGGATTCAAATGAGTGGATACAAAAATCCCATTAAGGGATTTGTACTCCTTTGACCATAAAATGTAGAAAAACAATGAAAATGAGGAAGGTAATACCGTGTTTGGTTGTCCCTTGGTGGAAATAGGACGAAATTGGGACGGAACATTTAATTCTTCGCCCAATCCGGCCTTGCAAGGATTGAAAAAGCTTGTTCCCTTCTGAGTTTTTGTCATTTCAGGCATGGATGATGATAGAGAGAGAAAGGGGAACCTGAAACAGCGTTAGGATTTTCTACAAACCCTTGTTATTGAACGAAAAATGACTAAAGGGGTCGTTTGATCTAAGACTTGTGGCTTATGTATTTCTTTGATTCTAGGCTGGGTCCGATTTGTTATATCCCGCATTTTTGTACGTTCGGACAATTTAAGATAATCGCGGGGAGTTAAGGACGAGGTCATATTTTAATTTTGGCTTAGCACACAAGTTGAGTATGGAAGTTTTTGAAGTGGAAAATAGTAGGAAAGGTTAGGGGCGAAAAGGGAAATTTGCGATATGACTCGTTGAAATATAGAGGAAGGCTAAGGGTAAATTTGGAATTTGAAAAAAAAATAATTTTTCATGAAGTGCAAAATAAGCCACAAAAAAATGGGCTTGTGTTGTTGGGCCATGTTGGCCGTCCCATTTGGAGTGGGCTTATCCCACCTAGAAGCTTAATGGATAAATAAAAAGATGACTAAGTCATCTTATTCATATTATTCTCTAGAAATTTCAAGAAGCAATGAACAAGGGAAAAGGAGAAAAAAACCCCAAGGCCATTCGACCAAGCTTAAACCAACAAGAACCTTGGAAAAAATTTCATCAAAAAATTAATCTCTTCTAGCCAAACAACTAATTGAAGGGTCCTTAGCAAAGTGAAGTGTTCCTTGGAGCAAGAGAAACCCATATTCTTGCAAGTTACAAATTCTAGCCAAGAAGGAAGATAAGAGGAAAGGTAAGAATTCATCCTCTTTTATATGTTATAGACGTTTGTGCATGTTGTAGTGTATAAAAATGAGTGAAATTCATGAAGAATATGGATGTAGGGGTGTGGCCGTGAGTGTGTAGTGTGTATATGGCCGTGTATATTTGTTGTATTGTGAAGGGATGGTGAGCAAATTTTATTAGTGATTTGGTTTTTATTGTGTGGATTCTATGTTGCTAATAAAAGCTTAATGATCTTAGTGAAGTTGTAGTAGTTGGAGACTTGTTTTAGAAGTTTATGTAAATTGAATATAATGTTCTTGCATGTATGGAAGATAATGTTGTTAGTGTGATGTTGTTAATATGATGTTGTTAGTGTGTAGTTCATGAATTTGGAAGGAAAAGGAAATGTGTTGTTATTGTTCTTGTTCCATTTGTAAGGTATCGGGTGAAGTAGTGTATCGATGGAGTCATTTTGAATGTTATGCGAATTGAATTAAATATGAATGAAGTGTCGTTGAATTGTGTGACGAAGGTTGCTAATGTTAGAATGTATCTTGGGTTGATTGTTGAAATTGTTAGTATAATTGTTGGTATTGTTGTTGATAGTTTGGCCGGGTTGAATTCCCGGATTGTTGTTGATTAAAATTGGCCAAGTTAGATTCTTGGGGATGGCGTATTTACATGGGAAGTGATGCCGAAATTTCGGTAGACAAAGTGTTAGTTTAGGATGAGATTATTGGATATTCATAGCTAATGTTTGTATTTATTAACATTGTTATAGATTTTGGGAAGGCCAAGAGTTAAGTTGGATTGACTAAGGAAGCGGACAAGGTATGTTAAGGCTCGTCCCTCTTCTTTCAAGGCATGATCCCGATGCTAAAATTTCGTAATTATTTCCATACCTTCCTTGTCTTCAAAGGTTAAAAGTCTAGGGTTCCAAGATATGATTTCCTTCCTAATAATCCGTAGATGTTTTCCAAAATGTCTATACTTTTCCAAAGCAAAGGTTTATGAATTTGTAAGTTTTCATGACTATAACGACGGACATGTTCTTGTAATGAAAACGAAGTTATCAAGGATGAGAATGGTTACATGTTCGAAAGTCTCAAGTTATGAAATCAATATGAATATGAGAATATTGAGTTAGCTCTTGATCCTTAATTTTATTCCTTAATTATTATTCCATTTTCTAAAGACTTCAAGAATATAAGTTGACGCCTTATGAAGGTTATGATCTTATTATATGTTTTCTCTTAATACTATTTTTCATTTATAGTCCCGCCTTATAGTACTAGTTCCTTCAAGGTGAGACAAAGCGGTCATGGTTATTCCATAATGAAATCGGAGGCTACCGACCTTACGTCACTCCGATACGGACATGATTTTCTTTGGGCTCTCATGCATGCTGTTTATATGTTATAAGTATATGTATATGTATATGTATATGGGGAAGATGGGAAAAGGTAAGGCGCTATAGACGCATAGCCACCTGATCAGTTGGAGTATGATACATGATATCGTCCCGGACGCGGGATATGTGGTTAAATGGATCGGAGCCGACGCCTCGGCAATATGATAGGTTCTATTTTCTATATATCTATATCTATATATATATATATATATATATATATATATATATATATATATATGAAAAAAAAAAGGTTTTCAAAGAAAGTAAAGTATAATATATATATATAGATCGGGCTGCACGTTCCGCAGCGATACATTATAGTATATGCACATATGGATCGGGCTGCACGTTCCGCAGCACTAAGCATGCATGGTAGCCGCCAAAGGGCAATCATATGTACAAGTTACTTTTCTATCTCATGATATGCTCTGTATTTCCTTTATGTCATTATCCATGCTCTGTATTTCTCGTATGTTATTATTCATGCCTTACATACTCGGTACATTACTCGTACTGACGTCCCTTCTCGTGGACGCTGCGTTTCATGCCACGCAGGTAAACAGGTAGACGGGTTTGATTCCTAGGAGCTCCTCCAGCGGTATATTGAAAGTGCTCCAGCTGTTCCGGAGCTCCAGCTTATTGGTACTACTTTTGCGTACATGTTAGGGCACGGCAGCACCCGGCCCTCCTTGTTATTATATGTATTTTGTTTAGAGGCTCGTAGACAGATATGTACAGTCATATGTTTCATGACCTTGTTTGTCCTCGTCCCTGTATAATATGTTAGCAAAGTTTATTAGCACATGTTTATGATAATGTTAAGTAACCAAAAAAAAAAAAAAAAAAAAACTATATGGTATAGTTCATACGGCCCACTCAGTAGTAAAGGTAAAACGTTAGATAAGAGGTGCTCGGTATGATAGTATCGGGTACCTGTCGCGACCCTAGTTGGGTCGTGACACGATTTTTAGTGGCCTGGGCTTGGTCCATTATAATAGAAGAAAAGGGCCTGCCTTCAACATATATATATATATATATATATATATATATATATATATATATATATATATAGACATATATATCCGTGTATACATATGTATATGGAGGGGAAAAATGCAATTTTAAAATAAATAGTCAAAGTTAAAAACTGTAAAATAATTGAACATATCACTTATGGCCTAATTGTGATAATTAACTAAATAGTCAATTTTTAAAAAGCATCCATATGCAATAAAGACCTTAAATTGCAATTATGGCCTTAATCGACTTGAGCCATGGAATTGGCTATTTCAATCATAGCCATAATTAGCTAATCAATTGATTATTTCAATGGTAGCATCAATTGATCATATGATGAACAATTTTCAAATATGACCACGATTAAGCATCAAATCAATCATGATTAATTTTGAGAATTGTAGAAATGCGGATTGATTATGCATAAAAAAAATTGAGAAGAAAAATGATTATTTATTTAATTAATCAAATTTCTTGAAATCAGAGTAAAATATTTGTCAATTTGACACTTGAATATTTAAACAATTAATGGAATAATTGTTTTGGGTTATTTTTTGATTAATCTTGACAAATACTTTAATATTAAAAATATGTAAATTATTCTCAAATGATTTCTGACATTATCTTGCCGAATGAAATGGAAAATTAATCTTGACAAATACTTTAATATTAAAAATATGTAAATTATTCTCAAATTATTTATGACATTATCTTGCCTAATAAAATGGAAAAAATATTATTAGAATAATTTTGCAAAATCAATTTGATTATACATATTTCACTTCGTTTGAGATTCAAGAACCCTGGATAATTAAAATAATTTACTTCAGGTCCAAAATTAGGTGTCAACAGCAGCATCGTCGACCGACCCTAGATAAAATGAAGACGAGATACTACTACTACACTTAGCTGCCATTAGTCTGAGATACATAATAACACGAAAGATCAAGTATTTGGCCCACAAAGACAATAAACAATCCAAAACTGTTCAATTAGCAAGAATCATTGATAACAGTTAATACATGAATGCAATGCAAGGCCTTTCTTTCCATTACCCGGTGCACACACGTTCGAACATTAGCGAATTGTTACCTCTGGGGGACTCGCAAGGCCCTTATACCACCTGCAATATTAGATCTCCCAGATCACATCGGGTCCTTAGCCACATTAAGCTCCATCTCTATAACTTAGCCCCGTAGTCTCCATATACATGTCTCTTAGCCAATCGGCTCAAAAGTCATCATCACTCAGTTCGGAACCAGTTTCTACGGATGCACAATTGTATCCTCAATAATAATTTGCATGATATACAAAATAAGCATGAATATGACATACAACACAACAAAAATTAGGAATATACAACAAAGATTCCATTTAGATTAGCACAAGTCTTAATGGTCCTACCTTAGCTTCTTATTCACTTTTAATGAGTATTTAGGAGTAATGTACCACACACATATCAATAAGACATGCATATAATCCAAAGGCGGAAAGTACGAACTTCAAACCCCAATCACATATCCATAGGATCTTAATATCTACCAGCTAATGCACAAAGTATGGCATTCAGACCGACTATACAATTTAAGTACACAATTACCCATATCATGGCACGACACCCAATACAAGTGCTCGCCACCTCACGAGCATCGGATCCCCTTAGCAACTCCATTACCCATCTTAATTAAGTTCATTTAGACCAACCACAATGCTCTATGTAAGGTACAAAGTCTCAAACTTCCTGTAAATAGGAGTCCGAATCACAAATCCTATTTGGCTTTTCGTACGCCCTCTGAAAGGTCCCCATTTGGTTAAATATGGACTATACATTAGAACACGAGTCTATCGGTACCCATATTGACATAGTATAAATTCGGACACAAAACGATACCCGAAATAGGATTTTGAGTCAAAAAGGAAAAATAGGAAATTTAGTCCAAAATTGGTCTACCCATGATCTATAGGACGGAGATACCAAAAATCAATCAAATCCATTCACTAAATCATGCTTAATTGAAGAATCTCCTAATTTAAGCCTAGGGTTTCACATCCACAATTTACTTCTCTTAAATCAAGAATCTTAGCATGAAAAGCTTTACTAAACTATTGGTTAATCACAAATAGATGATTAGAATCTTACCCACAAGATGATCCTTGCACAATCTCTCTAAGTCTCCCAAAAACTGAGCTTCTAAGTGAAAATATGCGAATGGAACCTCTAGCGATCTAGGTTCGAAGTTAGAATTAAATATGTGATTCCTGCCCAGTGATCTCGCAGATGCGGAATCTCACTAAATCGCTAAGGACCGGAAATGCAGGCCAGACACCACAGAAGAGACCACGCATCAGACACTAGCAAAATCTGGTGTTTCACTCATTCTCTCCGAAATCCCAAGACTCATCCGGAACCTCTCAGATATAAGCTAAGTATGAAAACCACTCTCAAATCAAGATACAAACTCATCTGCACCCTCAAAATTTCAAAAAAGGAATCATCTTGATCCGGTCAACCTCGAACGCCCAAAAACTAACTTTCCAACCAAAAGACCAAAATGCCCCTGAGTCTCTCGGGAACCGAACCAACTACTCTACCAAGTTATAATCGACATTCCAGACTTAATGGGATCGACGAAATCCCCAAAAGCTCTCATTTACTCCTGATGTTGACTTTAGTCAACCCAACACTTAAGAATTCTCAAAAACTCCATTTTCTCATTCCAAATACATCCAAATGCCTCAGGAGTCGTACCATCTATCACCACAAGTCAAATACACTCTAGAAAAGTTAGGGGAAGGTTCCACAGGGGTAAAATAGGAAAAATAAAAAAATCGTCAAAACGACTTGACGGGTCGTTATATCATCCATCACTTAAACACATGTTCGTCCTCGAACATGAAAGTGAAAAGACATACCTGATTCAGCGAAAAGCTGAGGGTATCCCATATGCATGTCTAGCTCAGTCTCTCAGGTCACCTTCTCAAACGGACAATGCCCCTACTGAACCTTTACCGAAGCAATCTCTTTGGATCTCAAGTTGGGAATCTGCCTGTCTAAGATGGCACTGGCTCCTCCTCATAAGTCAGGTTCGGATCAAGCAACACTGAATCACATGAGAGCCGTTCGAATGATACTTTTGAGCATGGAAATTTGAAACACTAGGTGAACACCCAATAAACTAGGAGGAAAAGCCAACTCATAAGCTGCCACACCAATGCGCTGAACGATCTCAAATGGACCAATGTACCTAGGGCTCTGTCACGACCCATCCCCGTGGCCCGTGACTAGTGCCCGAGCTGGGCACCCCCTACACGCTCATTTACTAGATTCAACATACAAATGACCTGTACATAAATAATTACCAGACGTGGCTCCACACGGGTGCCTACAACCATATCTACTGCATAGAAGCCGACAGGGCTTTCAGACCATACATAACGTACCAAAACATACATACATGCAACCGGTAGGGCTGCCACGGCGGATGAGCCGCCCAAACACAATTCACACAACACGTCCAGACAAAACTGTACATTACCCACGTCTATGTCTACAGACCTCTAGTACGGAACAACGGAATCAGATGGCGGGACAGGGCCCCGCCGTACCCTGAATAAACATAAACATATACATCAGAAGAGTATGTACCCAAAACGTCGGCTCCGGAACAAAGGGAGCACTCCGAACAGCAAAAGGGAAATCCTATGCCGGTGGGTCACCAAAACGTGAATCTGTACCTGCGGGCATGAAACGCAGCCCCCCCGAAGGAAGGGGGTCAGTACGGAATATGTACTGAGTATGTAAAGCATATAACACAGAAAGCGAAGTCACAACCGAAGTACGCTATATTGAAAGTGAGCACAATAACCAGAATACTAAAGAGTTGCAGCCGGCGTACAAAACAGGCACAAGAAGTTCCGGAAGATCAATACAGCAATCAGAATGCCAGAATGCTTGCTTTCTTTTGGAAAACATTTTTGTTTTATACACACAGAAAATCAAACACAAAATTGCCGCGACCAGAAGCCCAGCGATCACTATCACACATACCGCGGTCCAGTACCCAGCGGTCACTATCACAAATTCGACATACCGCGGTCGAGGGTCCAGCGGTCTAGGTCGGGCAAACCGCGGTCAAGGATGCAGCGGTCAATATCACAAATGCGGCATACCGCGGTCAAGGGTCCAGCGGTTAATGCCACACATACGGCTTACCGCGGTCAAGGGTCCAACGGTCAATGTCGGACACGCCGCGGTCAAGGGTCCAGCGGCCAATACCACACACACGCATGCCAGATTCATGCATCACACAAGATTCACGTATGCCAAAATCGTATATCAGGAAAATACAGAAGATAAGTAGTTTATCCAGAATATCAAGGTAAGATTTCCGTAAACGTTCTAGATGTCAAAAATATTTTATAAGGCTCATAAAGGTGGTCATAGCACCTATCATATAGTAAACATCATAATAACCAGGAGCTACCTGTGAGCTCCGGACAAAAGTGCATTGGCTAAAGCTATACAGAGTATATCAGGGTTTCTGTCTCCACAGTTGTTTTAATAAACCTTCAATCACACTCAGAACAGTTAAAATGACTCCCGTTTAGTAGTCGGAACAAGAACCATAAGTTCCCTGGACTTAGCGTACAAGAACGAGACAAACAAGACCATAGAAGAGGAGTCGGGGATAGCGGGCCCACCTCGGGTCAAGTCGAGGTGGCGGGCAAAAAAAAAAAATCACGAACATTAGACTCTACGGAGTCATCCATGAAAGTTTCAGAGCAATCGGATTACATTTGTGAATGTTACGGATGCCTAACCATTTTTCCAACAAAATGCGCCTTTCGGAGTTCAATTGCGCTGAATGAATAGTATCAAAAATCAATCTTGGGTTTCTATGAGTAGAATTGTCCCCGAGGCTCAAATCTCAACCTAGTATACCTAGGACATGCCAAAAGAAGGAAGGAATAAGCTTTACATACCTTTTCCGCCCCTTATACGTCTCCAAAATCAAGCCTCAAGTTCGCCAAAATCTACAATTTGGTAACATTTACCAATTGTGAGTTGCGAGCATTTAGGAAATCACTTAAGTCTATATTTGTCTACCGAAATTTCGGCAGCATCTCCCCTATACCTATAGCATCCCCGAGACTTAGCTCGGCTCAATATATCAACAACAACAACAACCCATCCAACAATATAAACAACTATCACAAATCGCACTATAATGCAAAGATTCCTCTTTTCTTCATAAAGCAAAACTTTCATTTCAACTTCACAATACCACGCTGATATCCACGGTTTCCATATCCATTAACTAATTAAGGATTATATAAATACATTTCAATGACATTTCAAGCAACACTTAAGGATTCAAACAATTCGCCAATTCCATACTCTATCCGATACTTCAACAAATGCGACAAAACAATAAAGTCGCGTCGTCTTCTTCCAAATTCATTAACAACAACATCATTTCCCACTTTAAACCTTTACTTGCATGATTACATAAAACCATAGTAAAACACATAATTTTCCATAACAACATACATGCCATTTCAACGCCGTCCTAAGTCATTAAACCTTAATTTCCGTCACAAATGCCACAACGACATAACTAACGGACTAAATAGAATTCAATTCACCTTCCCGTGCCTATACCATGGCTCACGGCCAAAACTTCATCACACACATACACGACTACATCTATATATATTTACAATTTCATGCTTTCATTCCTTTCTACACGTCACAACACATATAAAAGCTTCCATAACATAATAAGAACATAGAATCCTTACCTTTTCTTCCAACTTTCACTTGCCACTAACGTTGCCTTCTTCGCCAACTAATTTCCGAAATCTCAATTTTGCGCTTGGCCTTCTTCAACACCTCCACAATAATATTTCTCATAGACAACACACACACATATATTAATTCAACCCAACATATAACCTTATTCCTTACAAATCAAGATTATTTCGAATTTTCCCGAACATGCGAAAGTACGGGATATAACAGGCTCAACTTTCCCTTCTTTCCAAACCTCATTATACCCTTCATGGGTGAAACCTTGAGCAATACTCGTTCACCAACCATGGACTCTAAGTCACTAACCTTCCGGTCCGCATAACTCTTCTGTTTGCTCTTAGGCTGTAAGAAGCCTCTCCTGAATCAACTTAACCTTGTCTAATGAATCCCACAACAAGTCCATACCCCAAGGTCTCACCTCAAAAGCATCGAACCAACCAATCAGAGAACGAAACCTCCTATCATAAAATGCCTCAAATGGTGTCATCTGAATGCTGGAACGATAACTGTTATTATAAGCAAATTCTGCCTACGGCAAGAACTTGTCACGACCCGACTAGGGCCGCGACGAGCACCCGGCGCTACCCCACCTGGGCACCCCTTTAACATACTTTCACATAACGTCTAGGTGAGCCATAAATCAAATCATGCATTCTAGTCATCAATCATACTAGTCCCATTTGGGCGACAACATTTCCTATATAACATCATAGGCATCTATGCCACATCAAATGTACATGGGCCGACGTGGCCGAAGTAATAATATACAAAAAACGGGCCAACAAGGCTAGACATATCTAACCATATACACGTGACTACGAGCCTCGAAGAAGAGTATAACATATCACATGAGCGGGACAGGACACCGCTATGCCCATAATTATATACACAAAAGAATAAGTACCAAAAAGCTATGGCTCCGAAGGAAATGGAGCTCTGCTATGTAATCTCTGAATAAGAAGCTATGGACCAATTCTGTCTCCCTATGCACCTGCGGGCATGACGCAGCGTCCACAAACAAAAGGACGTCAGTACGAAGAATGTATTAAGTATGTAAAGCATGATCAGCATTGATATAGAAGCATAATGAACAACATGTGAAGTAGCATAGGAGGCGAGACAATAATACCATCATCATGGCACTTACTTACTTTCCATGAGACATTCCGTTTCTATTGCGTATCCGCATACATACATCCATATCCGTACTTAAATACCCTTATAATCATTTACATCTCATATACATAACATATTCGTACTCTTAATGATGTCACATACATAGCATATACACATATATACAAATATACATAGCATGCCCGACCATGAAGGTTCGGTGTTTCATACATACTTGGCCAACCAAGGCTCAAGGTTATATCTACCAAGCCCTACCAAGGCATCAGGGTTATCCGTACCATCTGCAGATGTGCGCGCGCGTTACATAATCATATACATACATATACATATATTCTATCCGGCGTTATAAGCTCGGGGTTTCATTATAGCCCTTCATAGGCACACATAAGTATAATAGCCCATAGGCACCTTTAGCATCATTATTATTATCATCATCATTTCTATCATCATTATTATCGTCATCATTACTATCATCATCATTATTATCGTCATCATTACTATCATCATCATTATTATCGTTACGTCTGCATTATAGGCTTACTCGTCGTGTGAGGAACGCAGTACACATCAAGGATCGCAGGCTCAGTAGCTTTGAGAATAGAATCATATGGAGCACATCATGAGCTCATAGAAGGATAAATGATTGGCCAAAGAACCATGCCTTATGAAACAAGGGTTAGCCTTACATACCTTTTCGTTGAACTATTCTACACTTACACGTACTCCTCTGATGCTCACGTTTCTACCTTCATTAAGGTAATACTATCGTTAGAATTGTCAACTAGCATACATGGCTAAAGCTAGGGAAAATCGGACAACATCTCCTTTATTTATACAACATTCCTCCATATCGTAATTCAACTCCCAAACGTCAACAATACATTTACAATATCATAACAATAGCCTTTAGTCATCTACATTATCCATATTCTCAATTCACTTCCAATTTTCCATATTCAAGACGATAACACACCATTTCGTCCACTCACATACACTGCCTATTTCATGATCTTAATATCATTTATAACCAATTCATGTCACAGCACAACAACAATCATGATTCAATTCAAACTATTTCTCAAAACGTCACTATTCATCTTTCATGACCCATTTTGCTATACTCTTCTAAAATCCAAGCATTTCAACTTCCAAATACCTTAAACTACATATAAATACCATAAATCTTACCTTAGATGTTGTAGGAACAAGCCTTAGTCGAAACACTCCACTTGAGCAAAAACTCTAGTTTTTCTCCATTTGGATTTCTTGACTTGGATGATCTTTAATGGGTTTTTCTTACACTTGTTTCACTTGATTAATGTTGTTGATAACTAATGATCCTTGAAAACTTGTATAATAAATGTAGAGAGATGTTTTAGAGAGAAGGGGTGTGATGTAGAAGTGAAATGAAATAAGTCTTGGTCCCCTTATTTAATGACTTGAAAATCTGAATTGAAGTGCACAGTGGTCGTAAACTTGGTTTACGGCCCGTATTCCAGTTTACGGACCGCCTTTCGTGGTTGTGTTTAACCAGAACAGAATCAGAAACTCAGGTTGCAACATGGTGATTTACGACCATGGTTTACGGGCCGTAAATCACTTTACGGTCCGTATTCCAGGTTGTATTTAACCATTGATCATCTGGCAGAAAGTTGAAGTCTCAAAATGCCAAAATACGACAGGCCAGTTTACGGACCGTATACCATTTTACGGTCCGTATTTCACTTTACGACCGACTGGCCAGATTGCAAACCTGTAACTTTTCACATTTCTTGACTCTTCATTCTAATCATCCACATCCATTTGCGTACCTTGCTCATCACACACCTTGCCTTATCTTAGCCAACTTTTTCGTCTTGCATCGGATGCCTTTGAAATCTCGCCTAAGGTCGTCGAACGTCATTTCTTACTCATGGAGCGTCATACACTCGTACTCATCACTAGTTCATTCACTTTCGTTCCAACGGAAGATTTTCTGAGGTGTAACATTCTCCCCCCCCCCCTTAGGAACATTCGTCCTCGAATGTTAAAGTGTTCGGGAGTTCTATGAAAATTTCGCCAGACTTTCCCCTATAATATGACACTACCAACCTGTCACAGCATCCCATAATAACAAAGCCTCACAGGGCAACAACACAATAGCAACAAAATTTGGCCACACACGACCCAAAAGCATAAAAACAAAACATACATACCTTATGATCTTGACGTCTCATCTTGGATCTCTTCCAAGGGCTGAAATAATTGTGGGTATCTGGATCGCATAGTTTCTTCCGCTTCCCACGTCATTTCCTCTCGTTTACTGCTTCTCCATAGAACCTTAACTGAGCCCACCTCTTTGTTTCTAAGCCTCCGTACTTGCCTGTCTAGTATGGCAATGGGTATCTCTTCATAAGTCAATTTCTCTGTCACTTGCACATCATTTACTGAGACGATCCTAGTAGGATCTCCAATACATTTTCGGAGCATCGAGACATGGAAAACTGGATGGACTGACTCCAAATCGGGAGGTAGATCTAACTCATAAGCCACCTTGCCTATCTTGCGCACAATTTCATAAGGCCCAATGTACCGGGGACTAAGCTTCCCCCTTTTGTCAAATCTCATCACGCCCTTCATTGGCGACACTTTCAAGAATACCCAATCTTTCACCTGGAACTCCAAATCTCTTCGATGATTATCCGCATAGGACTTTTGACGACTCTGAGCTGCTAATAACCGATCTCGTATGAGCTTGACTTTCTCTATGGCTTGCTGAACCAAGTCTGGCCCTATCAAATGAGCCTCCCCTGTTCCAAACCACCCAGTTGGGGATTTACACTTCCGCCCATATAAAGCCTCATACGGTGCCATTTGAATGCTAGAATGATAACTATTATTGTAAGCAAATTCAATGAGTGGAAAATGATCATCCCAATTACCTCCAAAGTCCATCATACATGCCCGTAACATATCTTCAAGAGTCTGAATAGTACGTTCAGCTTGTCCATCGGTCTGTGGATGAAATGCCATGCTAAGGCTAACTCGGGTCCCTAACCCCTCTTGGAAAGATTCCCAAAATTTAGCGGTAAACTGAGTCCCTATATCGGAGATAATAGATACTGGAACACCATGAAGTCGCACTATCTCTTTAACATAAAGCCTTGCGTAATCTTCCGCCACATACGTTGTTGTGACTGGTAAGAAATGAGCCGACTTTGTGAGTCTATCTACGATCACCCATATAGAATCATATTTTCGTCAAGAACGAGGTAAGCTTGTAATGAAATCCATGTTAATTACTTCCCACTTCCAAGTTGGGATTTCTATAGCTTGCAATAATCCGCCCGGCTTTTGGTGCTCGATTTTCACTTGTTGGTAATTAGGACATTGAGCTACAAATTTCGCTACATCTTTCTTCATCCCATTCCACCAATATATAGACTTAAGGTCATGATACATCTTCGTCGCTCCCGAGTGAACAGAGTAACGGGAACAATGAGCTTCTCTCAATATCTGGTGGCGTAGACTTGCCACATCGGGAACACATAATCTGCCTCTACATCGGAGAACTCCGTCTCCTGAAATGTCAAATGATGACTCCTCCTGCCGAGGGAGTGTATCTCTGCACTGCATTAGCATGGGGTCTTCGTATTGCCGCTCTTTCACTTCCGCGATTAGCGATGAAACTGCTGAATTCTGAATAATAGTTCCCTTGCTACCTGAGCACACTACTCGGACTCCTAGGCTGGCTAATTGCTGAAGCTCACGGGCCATTTATCTCTTCTCCAGTTGTACATCACATAAACTTCCCATAGATCTGCGGCTAAGAGCATCGGCTACCACATTCGCCTTTCCGGGGTGATACAAAATATCAACATCATAATCCTTTAGCAACTCCAACCATCGTCGTTGCCGCAAATTCAACTCTTTCTGCTTGAAGATGTATTGAAGGCTCTTATGATCTGTATAAATATCCACATGGACACCATATAAATAATGTCTCCATATTTTAAATGCATCAACCACCGCGATCAATTCTAGATCATGGGTAGGATAATTCTGCTCATGTTTCCGAAATTGCCTTGAAGCATACGCAATCACCTTACCATGCTGCATCAACACACAGCCTAGCCCAACACCCGAAGCATCACAATAAACAACATATCCTTCCAATCCCTATGGAAGGGTCAAGACTGGGGCAGAAGTCAATCTATCTTTCAACTCTTGGAAACTGCGTTCACAAGCATCCGTCCATTGAAACTCTGCTGACTTCTGGGTCAACTTTGTGAGTGGTGCGGAAATAGAAGAAAAACCTTCAACGAATCTCCTGTAATAACCTGCTAAGCCCATACAGCTACGAACCTCCGTAGGAGTCGTGGGCCTTGGCCAAGTCTTCACAGACTCAATCTTTTGGCTATCCACTCGAATACCATCGGCTGCAACAATATGGCCCAGAAATGATACTGAGTTCAACCAAAACTCACACTTGGAGAATTTTTCAAACAACTCTCGAGTTCGAAGAACTCCAAGGACAATACGCAAATGATCCGCATGTTCTGCCGCGGACCTAGAATACACTAAGATATCATCGATGAATACAATCACGAACAGATCTAAAAAGGGCCTGAACACATTGTTCATCAAATCCATAAATACTGCTGGCGCATTAGTCAGGCCAAATGATATTACGCGGAACTCAAAATGGCCATATCTTATTCTGAAGGCTGTCTTAGGGATATCTTTCTCCCTAACCCTCACTTGGTGATACCTGGATCTCAAATCGATCTTTGAAAACCATTTGGCACCTTGCAATTGATCAAATAAATCATCGATCCTCGGAAGAGGATATTTGTTCTTAATCGTTACCTTATTCAATTGGCGATAATCGATGCACATTCTCAAGGAGCCATCTTTCTTTCGGACAAACAATACGGGTGCTCCCCACGGGGAGGAACTAGACCTAATGAAGCCTTTATCTAGCAAGTCTTTCAATTGCTCCTTCAACTCTTTCAAGTTTGCGGGTGCCATTCTATAGGGAGGAATAGATATGGGCTTAGTGTCTGGAAACACATCAATAGCAAAATCAATCTCCCGCTCGGGAGGAAGGCCTGGAAGCTCTTCCGGGAACACATCCGGAAATTCACTCACCACTGGAACTGACTAAAGAGTCGGCGACTCAGCTTCTACATCTTGAACTCACACTAGATGATAAATGCACCCTTTCGTGATTATTTTGCTTGCCTTTAGATAGGAAATAAACCTACCTTTTGGTGACGCCGTATTCCCTTTACATTCTAGAACTGGTTCTCCCGGAAACTGGAAATGAACCATCTTCATCTGGCAATCAACATTGGCATAACAAGAAGCCAACCAATCCATGCCCATAATGACATCAAAATCCACCATCTTTAGTTCATGGTGTACCCGGTTACCCATATCCGCTACCATAGCCGAAGCATACCTAGCCAAGGAATTGAAACGGAGGCTATACTCTAAGGCACTCATACTACCTTGCCTCAAGTTCAAGAATTTATCGGCCCTAGCTCGCCGAACTTCTGGAGGCATATAATGACGGAGAAAAGGATCAACAAACTCTTTCCATAATAGGGGAGGTGCATTAGCTCCCCGTGAAGCCATCCAAACTGTATACCATTGGATCGAGACATCTCTCAATCTATATGACGCTAGCTCCACCGACTAGGTGTCCAAAGCATGTATCAATCGAAGCGTCCTTAACATACCATCAATAAAATCCTGAGGGTCCTCCTCCGGCTTTGATCCAAAGAATTCCGGAGGGTTCAAAGTACTGAAATCACGGGCCCCTGCACTAACAGCCCTATCATCTTGCCCTGAACTTTGCCTCTGAGTCTTGGCCGCAACCAATTGAGTCAACAAATTAATGGCCTCTTTTACATCTTGGCCCGAAGCATCTGGTGGAGGTGCTGGAGCTGGGGTGGAGGGTCCCTCACGCTCCTCAATAATAGGCACTGTCTGGGAGGACTGAGATTGAGCCGTACCCTGGGACTCACTTTCCTCTACTACCGGTGGCGGTGCTCTTTCAGCTTGTGCCACCATCTTGCCCTTTTGGGCTGCTGTAGCCTTTCTCTTTTTAGGCAAATCTGAAATACACAACGCACGATTAAGGAACACGAATTTCTTATGTCATAGCTCTATCGCACGATTCTTATGAATAAATAAGGTCAATCATTCCTAAAATGTCCGCAGCTTCTTGTTTATAAGTGTGGCGCGCAACACACCCATAACCAAGACTCTACTAGACACGGCTCATAGACACACCCTAGGACTGAACTGCTCTGATACCACTTTTGTCACGACACGACTAGGGCCGCGACGAGCACCCGACGCTACCCCACCTGGGCACCCCTTTAACATACTTTCAGATAACATCTAGGTGAGCCATAAATCAAATCATGCATTCTAGTCATCAATCATACTAGTCCCATTTGGGCGACAACATTTCCTATATAACATCATAGGCATCTATGCCACATCAAATAAACATGGGCCGACGTGGACGACAAAATAATATACAAAACACAGGTCAACAAGGCCAGACATATCTAACCATATACACGTGACTACGAGCCCCTAAGAAGAGTATAACATATCACATGAGCGGGACAGGACCCCGCTATGCCCATAATTATATACACAAAATTATAAGTACCCAAAAGCTATGGCTCCGAAGGACATGGAGCTCTGCTATGTAATCTCTGAATAAGCAGCTATGGACCAAGTCTGTCTCCCTGTGTACCTGCGGGCATGACGCAGCGTCCACAAACAAAATGACGTCAGTACGAAGAATGTACTGAGTATGTAAAGCATGATCAGCATTGATATAGAAGCATAATGAACAACATGTGAAGTAGCATAGGAGGGGAGACAATAATACCATCATCATGGCACTTACTTGCTTTCCATAGAGACATTCCGTTTCTATTGCGTATCTGCATACATACATCCATATCCATACTTAAATACCCTCATAAAATTTACATCTCATATACATAAATATTTGTATTCTTAATGATGTCATATACATAGCATATACACATATATACAAATATACATAGCATGCCCGACCATGAAGGTTCGGTGTTTCATACATACTTGGCCAACCAAGGCTCAAGGTTATATCTACCTAGCCCTACCAAGGCATCAGGGTTATCCGTACCATCTGCAGATGTTCGCGCGCGTTACGTAATCATATACATACATATACATATATTCTACCCGGCGTTATAAGCTTGGGGTTTCATTATAGCCCTTCATAGGCACACATAAGTATAATAGCCCATAGGCACCTTTAGCATCATTATTATTATCATCATCATTTCTATCATCATTATTATCGTCATCATTACTATCATCATCATTATTATCGTCATCATTACTATCATCATCATTATTATCGTTACGTCTGCATTATAGGCTTACTCGTCATGTGAGTAACGTAGTACACATCAAGGATCGCAGGCTCAGTAGCTTTGAGAATAGAATCATATGGAGCACATCATGAGCTCATAGAAGGATAAATGATTGGCCAAAGAATCATGCCTTATGAAAGAAGGGTTATCCTTACATACCTTTTCATTGAACTATTCTACACTTGCACGTACTCCTCTGATGCTCACGTTTCTACCTTCATTAAGGTCATACTATCGTTAGAATTGACAACTAGCATACATGGCTAAAGCTAGGGAAAATCGGACAACATCTCCTTTATTTATACAACATTCCTTCATATCGTAATTCAACTCCCAAACGTCAACAATACATTTACAATATCATAACAATAGCCTTTAGTCATCTACATTATCCATATTCTCAATTCACTTCCAATTTTCCATATTCAAGACCATAACACACGATTTCGTCCATTCACATACAATGCCTATTTCATGATCTTAACGTCATTTATAACCCATTCATGTCACAACACAACAACAATCATGATTCAATTCAACCTATTTCTCAAAACGTCACTATTCATCTTTCATGACCCATTTTGCTATACTCTTCTAAAATCCAAGTATTTCAACTTCCAAATACCTTAAACAACATATAAATACCATAAATCTTACCTTAGATGTTGTAGGAACAAGACTTAGTCGAAACACTCCACTTGAGCAAAAACCCTAGCTTTTCTCTATTTGGATTTCTTGACTTGGATCATCTTTAATGGGTTTTTCTTACACTTGATTCACTTGATTAATGTTGTCGATGACTAATGATCCTTGAAAACTTGTATAATAAATGTAGAGAGATGTTTTAGAGAGAAGGGTGTGATGTAGAAGTGAAATGAAATAAGTCTTGGTCCCTTTATTTAATGACTTGAAAATCTGAATTGAAGTGCACAGTGGTCGTAAACTTGATTTACGGCCCGTATTCCAGTTTACGGACCGTCCTTCGTGGTCGTGTTTAACCATAACAGAATCAGAAACTCAGGCTGCAACATGGTGATTTACGACCATGGTTTACGGGCCGTAAATCACTTTACGGTCCGTATTCCAGGTTGTATTTAACCATTGATCATCTGGCAGAAAGTTGAAGTCTCAAATGCCAAAATACGACAGGCCAGTTTACGGACCGTATACCATTTTACGGTCCGTATTTCACTTTACGACCGACTGGCCAGATTGCAAACCTGCAACTTTTCACATTTCTTGACTCTTCATTCTAATCATCCACATCCATTTGCCTACCTTGCTCATCACACACCTTGCCTTATCTTAGCCAACTTTTTCGTCTTGCATCGGATGCCTTTGAAATCTCGCCTAAGGTCGTCGAACGTCATTTCTTACTCTTGGAGCGTCATACACTCGTACTCATCACTAGTTCATTCACTTTCGTACCAACGGAAGATTTTCTGAGGTGTAACAGAACTGGTCCCAATGACCACCAAAATCAATCACACAGGCCCGTAACATGTCCTCAAGGACATGAATAGTTTACTCGAACTGACCATTGGCCTGAGGGTGAAATGTTGTACTGAGCTCCACCCGGGTACCCAACTCCTTCTCCAATGTCCGCTAGAAATGAGATATGAACTGAGTCTCTCGATCTGAAATGATAGAGATGGGCACGAACTACCTCTTGAATGTAGATCTTAGCCATCTATATCATTTCAGATCTACATTCGAAGTGGAAGTGGGAGCGGATCACTATGGATTTTGTGGTGAAGGACCACGGGCTTTGGGAAATTTCAATGCTATTTGGATCCAAATTACCAAACTTGAGCCCTAAGGGCAAAATTAGAATTTAAGTATAAATTCATGTTACCCATAGTCTAGGTAGATAGAATCTCGAAAATCTTTGAAATCCATACATAAATCAACCTTCAATTTTATAATTTACTTGAAAACCCATTTCCATGAAAAACCCCAATTTTCTAAGTTCAAATCATGATTTCTATGATGAAAATCCATCGTAATCGAAGGTAGAATGGTAAAAGTAATGTTAGAAACTTACCCCCGCGAAGAAAATTTAAGAACACCCTTGAAATCTCCCAAATCTGAGCTCCCAAGCTCCAAAAATTGAAATATGAACAATGAATTACGAAATGGGATTATATTTTGTCTAGGAAGAATTTACCCTTCACGAACGCAAAGGTGCATTGCGAACGCGAAGGGTTTCCCCGACCCGAGCCCACCGCTAATGTGACCCCTCAAAAAAATAAGTGTTTGCCAACACGGCCTAGCCCCACAAACGCGAAGAGCAAAACCTGTAACTGAAACACCAGAAATTTCTGCTATTTCCAAAACTTGGAACCGACACCCGAAACCACCCCGAAACCTCCCGAACGCAAAACAAATATGCTAATAAGTCATAAAACACGCTACGAACTCACCCGCTCACTCGAAATTTCCAAATGAGGTCATCTTGACCCGGTTAATCCCCGAACCCCTAAAGACAAGGTTTATATCCAATAGCCCAAAATGCCCCCGAATTCCTCAGGATCCGAACCAACTGCCCTAACAAGTCATAATCAACCATCCAGACCTAATAGAATCGACGAAACTCACAAAGAACACAAATACCCAAAAAATCAACTATTGGTTAACATTTTTCCACTTATTCAACTTAAGGGCTTCTAAACTCCTCAAACTAGTCCAGATCACCTCGGAACCGCGCTATCCACCCCCACAAGTCAAAACCACTCTAATGAAGCTGGAGAAAGGGTTAACAAGGGTAAAAGAGGTAAAATACCTAAAATAACCAAAGGGGTCGTTACACTTTGCATCATCAAACTGCTGGGCTCTAATATGCTCCAATAAGGAAGACTGTGCTTCCACATAAGCTAGAACCTTGCCATGTTCTGAAATATCAAGTCTAACCATGCTATTGGCCAAGGCCTAAACATCAATAGCCAAAGGTCGCTCTCCAATATGTAGACATGCAAGACTACCCATACTCATCGCCTTCCAACTCAAGGCATCCGCTATTACATTGGCCTTGCCCAAATGATAAAGAATGGACATGTCATAATCCTTGAGCAACTTCAAGCTCCTCCATTACCTCAAATTTAGATCCTTTTCATTGAAAATGTGTTGAATACTCTGATGATCAGTAAACACCTGACAATGCACAACATAGAGGTAGTGCCTCCAAATCTTCTATACAAAGACCACAGTCGCCAACTCCAAGTCATGAGTGGGGTAATTTTTCTCGTGCACCTTCAATTGCCTTAAAGCATAAGCTATAACCTTTCCTTTCTGCATCAAAACATAGCCAAGGCCAATCCACGAAGCGTAAGAAAATACGGTAAAGTCATGAGATTTTGAAACCTCACCTCACACTTATCTAACCACCAAAAAGGTATATTTTTCTAGGTCAATCTGGTCAAAGGGGATGCTATAGCTAAAATTCCTGTACGAGAAGCTGATAATAGCCGGCGAGACCAATAAAACTCCGAATATCGATAACTGTAGTAGGCCTAACCTAATCAAGAACAACCTAAATCTTTTGAGGGTCCACCATAATGCCATCTTTGGTCACCAGATGCCCAAGGAATGCTATAGAAGTGAGCCAAAATACACAGTTAGAAATTTGGCATACAACTTCTTATCCTTCAAGATCTCAAGCACAATCCTCAAATGCTTCTAGTACTCTGCTCTACTACGAGAGTATATCAAGATATCATTAATGAATACAATCACAAAAGAATCCAAATACGGTATGAAGACACCGTTCATCAAATCCATAAAGGTTGTTGGGGCATTAGTCAGCCCAAAAGACATGACTAGAAACTCATAATGACCACAGCGGGTCCTGCAAGTTTTCTTAGGAATATCCTCCTTCCTAATCTTCAACTGGTGATAATGGGATCATAAATCAATCTTTTAGAAGACAGATTGTAACGACCAAACTGGTCGTTATAGTGTTTTGACTCGTTGACTTTTCTCCAAGTCCCATTAGTATGATCTATGACTTAATGAAGTCATTGGGTTGGTCTCTGCAAGGTTTGAGTATAAATTGAGTCATGAGAGAGAAACTAGTTAAGTTAGCGAGTTAGAGTTGACCACGGTCAACATCGGGTTAGGATGACCTCGTGTCAATGTTTTGAAAGATCCAACATGATATTATAATGATTTTCAACTTGTTAAATAGTTTTGGTGAGGTTCCAAAGAGTGTTAGATGGGTTTGGGTTTTGTTGCGCCCGTATTCAGTGTTTTCGCCGTATGTTTATGGATAGAAATGGATCCATATTGAGTATCCAACCTTTTTTTGAGTGATATCTAAACCATTAGATCCATATCAAAATTATGAAGCTATAGGAAAAAGAATCGACGCGTTTGGCCTCCGGATGAGGGAGTTATGACTATTTTAGTGTGGACCTATCCAGCAGGGCCGCTATAGCGACAAAGAGGCCGCTATAGAGGGAACGTTGTAGTGGTATGGAGACAGCCATAGTGGCCAGTAGGGCCAAAAACCTTTATTTTAATTCCCCAACCTCGAACTGTTAACCCCAAGACCCCACAGTCAGTTTTCAAGACAGAAAGTGGCAAAATTCATCCCATTCATTGATGAAAGCATCTTGGAGGGTAAGTTCCCATCTTTATTTGTTCCTTTTCCTTTCTTCTTCAAGTTCCATGATTATTTTAAGGTCCATCAATGGTGGGCGAAAATCCTAGAACCCTAGAATTAGTAAGCCCTTAAATAATTGGTGGGTTGTTGATTTTATTGTTGATTAATCATCTAAGAGTATAGATTTTTTTCTTGTAAGCACAACCACCAGAAAGGTGGAAATTTATTGATAAACAAAATATTTTCATATTAATCCAAAAGTGATTGATCAAATAAATAAAACAACAACAACAGAAAATAAAATCAACAAGTGGAAAATGGAAATACAGATTTAGTTTGAAACAGACTATTAACAATTAATAATCTAACGGCCTTGACTTGATAACATCTATCACACCTTCAAAGTCTCACAGGTGGACTGTTTCAAATCAGTTGAATCATTCTTCAGGCCACTTAAATATAGTTGTGTTCTTCTGTAGAAACCAACATCTGTATGGAAGCAAAAACCACTCTCAACTTTGGATCATTGTCAAAAGATCATGAATCCTAGCCTGAACATGTGTAGCATCCATATTGAGAAATGATACCACCTTAATCTAGTTACTGTATCTGTCCATGCTAGTTCATACAACATTTGAATCTGACTCTTCTACATATCTTGATCACCACCCTGGTGCACTTTCATATGCTGTCCTTTTTCATTCAATGTTCAAACTCTCCCTAGCTTGACCTTTTACATGTAAACCAGATCTTTATAGTACTTGATCCATAACTAGTACAATTTGATACTTAGATCATGAGAATCACACCATTTATACTAAGGAATGAGCATGCCAAGCAAACTGATACCACCCTAATACAGATGCTGCAAATACTCACAATCTGTTGGAAAACTGTACTCAGTAATAGATACAGTTCTGTTGTCAAGGACTAATCTGGTGCTTTGTCTTGAAGGGTTCTTATTCTCAAGTCAGGAATTCCTCTTTTCTCCATATTCAGAATCCTCTTAGCTTGACTTGGTAATTCCTAAAAATTATGAAACTGAACTGAACCTGCAAAAACAAAAACCAAGTTAGTTAAAAAATCTGCAAGCCCATTTCTTTCTCTATGTATATACTCCACAGATACTCTTTGATCATCCATCATCCTCTTGATATCATCCACCAACATTGAAATACTCCAAGGGATCTTCCATTCAGCATTTAAAATCTTCTTCATGGTCATGGAATCAGTCTCTATAATCAATGGAAAGAGCTAATTTTCCACACAGTACCTCAGTCCCATTCTAAGAGTATAGATTATCACTTTCTAGGAAGAGAATTTGATTTCTTATGGTTGGAATTGCTTGTTGAGACTTAGGGTTCCAATAAAAATGGAAGCTTTGTCCTAAAATCTGTTTTAAGGATAAAATTGATTAGAAACCCATGAATTGAAGTTTAATGATTGTAGAAATAGAAGTTGTGATCGATTCACCATTGAAAGATGGTTTCATCCAATTGAAAAGGGTAGAAGTAAGTGGGTCTTCTTTCCCAAATTTTTGTTCTTTTTTAAATACACGGTATGTAGCTTACTTAGTATTATATTGTTAGACTTTAACCGTTATGAGGCGCTTCGGAAATAGAAGGCTCGTGTGGAGTAGTTCGTGACTCCTGTTCTGCATTCGAAGTAGGTTACGACTTACTTTACTTAGACTTTGATTAGCGAAACGTATGTATTATATAGAATTGACGGGAGAAAGGATGATTAGGTCTTCGGACATGGTGTTTTGGTTGGATATTCGCTAGGTTGGTATGACATCTGATTTTATGGGCTCGTCGCCGTTACTTTATGTACCGAAACATGACGTGTAGTTGTATTCATACTGTGGCGATTCGAGATGGATTTCTATTAAGCTGATTGTTGTTGATGGTGGCATGTTTCCTATTATTGTGATTAGACTTATTGCCTAAATTGTCGCGTGGTACCCAGTTCTCTCTTATTGTGACATATATTACCAGAGAAAGGAGGATAATGAGTTTAGGCTTGAATTGTGATATAAACTTATGACAGTACGTAGATAAAAACTTGATGTATGATTACTGTTGATGATAATATATAGAAAAGTGGAGCTTATTAGTGATACAAGACTTAGTTGTGAGGCGTACTTGCTACATATGGAAGTAAAGAGGGACATAGACTATTATGTTGGTTGAGATGATTGCACGATTCATTTCATGGCTGAGTTGATCCAAGTCTTGATATGACTTGTGGCTTTATGACGTGCACCTCCACTGTTGCTTTATTGGCATGTATTGATTTATCACGTGTACACTTATTTATGCATTCATACACTCATGCATGATGGAAATGGTTTGGAAGATTTGTGGCATGATGCCTTCTGTTTGACATTGATATTGCTGATTGTTCATAGTCCATACATACTAATGAAATGAAATACATTGAGACATACATTGTGATGTGAAATTATGCAGAAGTTGATATGATCTTCTTGATGAACTTGTGATATAAATTGATGACAATTGTGGTGAGAAGCTAATATGATCTTCTTGATGAAAATAATATACTACTTGATAATTGCTCATTAAGGGGGATGTAACAGTGTTTCTTGTATAATCGAGTGGCTCCGGGTCCGAGGCTCTTTCCGGAATGGAGGGTGTATGAGCTCGAGTCCGTGGTTTATTTTAGGCGGAGGGCAATAAGTGACTCGGGTCCGAGGAGTGTTCCGAAACAAGTAATAGATGATGTGGATCCATGACCAAGGTTCTTTCCGGGGCTAAGGATTTATGGCTCGGGTCCGAGGAGTGTTCCAGAACAAGTAGTACATGGACACTATGGGTCCCCTGCAGGTCATGACTACTGAGCTATGACATCAATATCATGTGTGTACAATGTGTATTTGGTCAGGGCATTGCATTACATTGCATTGCACATCATCATATTTTGCATTTCACATCATTACATTTTATTCTGCATTATTATATGGCTCGTTATTTCTGATTTGTTGTGTTTGTTAAAACGGTTGTTGTGGTATTGATATGATCATTGACTGAGTGAAATTATGGATCAGTGACTCTACCTACGGAAGGAACTTGGGCTTGTAATTATCAGGTGAGATTATTGAAACTTGATAGACTTGTGGGTTAGAAGCTTCAACTAAGGTTGTGACTCTGTTATGGGATATTATGTGACTTGGATTTGAGTTTTAAGTGCCTATCTGTTTATCTTGTTGATTTTATACTTATATGTGTGAACTAATCTTAGTCGGCCTATGATGCTTACCAGTACATAGTGTTTGTACTGATACTACCTTACCGCATCATTTTTGAGTGCAGATTGTGTTCCAGAGATTTCATCCAGGTTATATCTCTAGCTTGAAGCCAGTTTGCTCGAGCAGATCTGAGGGTGATCTTCTATCTATGCCATGCCACCTGAAGATCTCTCTATCCTGATGTCTATTTTTATTCCACACATTCTTTATTATTATATTTGAGATATGCTTCATTTTTTAGACATTGTTAGTTAGAGTCCTTGTACGGTGACTTTCAGATTTTGGGAATGTAATAGTTAGACTTCCGCACTTATATCAGTTATTTATTTTGACTTGGTAGACTATGTATTCATTCACATGTTCATTGATTTGCGTTAGCATAAATGATTAAAGAAGTTAAAATTTGCTAGTGATTAATGGGTTAACGGGTAAGAGTTCTGCTACTAGAGATAATAAAGTAGGTGCCCGCACGATCGGTAATTAGGGTCATGACAGCTGGTATCAGAGCCCAGGTTCGTGAATCTTGTTGTACAAGGACGTTTCTATTAGAGTCTTGCGGATCGGTACAAAGAGCTCTGTGTCTATTTGCAAGAGGCTATGGGACACTTTGGAAACTTCCACTTCTTTCATTCTTTCGTGCGACTTCATTCAAATTGGTATCTAGACGATGCCAATTGGTATCTACACTTCCTTGTCGTATTCTTCCACGAATAGTGGAAAATCGTCCCCTAAACTCTTATACAAGCAATTTGCGATTATTGTTTGGTCGTATTGAGTCCATTAGGGGGCGACGTAGGAAATTAAACCTCCGTTGGGGATTTTGAGGCCACGGGTGAGTCCGTATGGTGTTTTTACATTCGCATGCAAGTTTTGTTTTCATGTGTGAGGCCTCAGATGAAATGTTAGGTGATAGTGTGAAAAACGCGATAAAAGTCGAGCTCACTGACCTAAAGGCACCGCTGTGGAGGTATCATTGTATCAGTGGGCTAACCGCTCCTAACGGTCAGCCATGTTCCTGTGTGGCCGCTGTGGCGGGCAGTTGCCCGCTATAGCGGGGTAGTGACCACTATAGTAGAGAGTGAAGTTATGCTGGGACCGCTATAGCGGTGGCTTGGCCGCTATAGCGGGACTGCTGCAGCGGCGTAGCGATCGCCGCAGCAGTCGACGGTTACAGTTAACTTGAAATTATTTCTTCTAGGGGGGTAAGTTCCCTTGCTTTATCTTATGATTATCTATCATCTTAGGCTTGAATTAATGCTGCAAATGTATGGGGACTAGTTGGAAAAGATGAGTTTCTACCTTAGCATTGAGAATTGAATAATAGGCTTTAAATATTAGTTTAATTGGTGAGTCTTTCCAATAGTAAGATGGGATTTCATTAAGTAGTAAATCATTAGTGTGAATTTCTAATCCAGACTAAGATTGATTAAGGATAAAAAGGGGGATCGTTCGAAACAAGAGCTAATAATTTCAGAGTTATGTTGAGGTTATGCAGTGTGAAGTCGACTCGAGGGTTATGTATGAATTGGTAAGTTCTAGTATGTCATAGGCTATAGGGGACATTAGTTGGATAACAGAAATGGAGACTCTAGTGGTTATTGTGTTACTTATGGCTGATGAGAGATGATATTATTTATTGTACTATGTTTTTGTAATTACCATTGTGGTTGTTGAGTGTACATATATGTTTGTTGGTTGGTGTTCCCGAGTTGTACGACATCTTGCTAAGGGAAAGCTTATTTTTGAGATCTCTAAGTTAGGTTCCGTCGTATTAAAGAAATGGTGATCTTAGTTAAATTAGTTGTCTAAGTCAGAAAGGGGTTAAGCATGAACTTAGTGAAGCAGGTGTCTGAGTCCTGGATCATTGAGATAGATGTAAGGAATGATTAATAAATTAGAGGTAGTTGAGATTTGTCTAAGAGTTGATAAATCATTGTGACTTCCTGATAAATAGTAAATTTGTCCTAATGTGAGAAATATAGGGATGTTAAACAGTTCCAATAGGACGAGATGTTATGAAGAGTGTCCTAATGAATTAGTCTCGAGGAAATAGGGTAAATGTGTTGGTGGAATATATAAGGCTGTTGGGTTTCATATGGTCCTTTTGGAGCTTTAAGTAAGTGATAGAAATAGAGAGGTTCGAGTACGTCCGTGTTAAACTGTTACTTGTCTTAAAAGATTGATAGTAAAAAGGGTGATATAGTTGGCATTAATCAAAGCATGTTGAGATAGGAAATCTGCAAATCACATTGTTGATTATAAGAGTAAAGAGAAGTTGTAATCATTAGAGGAATAAGTTGGGATTAGTATGATCAACTTCGATATATTAGATGATGCATATGTGTTGTAGGAATTCCTGTGGTATGTTCGAGTCCATAAATACGGAAATTGGGTCTTTGAGCTAAAGTTAGAAATAAGCTTTGACTAATAATATGAATGGATAGTGGTTAGGGCGCACATAGTGCCGTGGAGACTTCCGTGTGGTTATGATGCACGTCCTTCTTACTCCCTTTCTTCGTTCGAGGATGAATGATGGGTAAATTGGTATCTAACGTAACAACCCGTGTGGTCATTATAATATTTTGACCTGTTGACTTTTCCCCAAGTCCCGTTAGTATGATCTATGACTTAATGAAGTCATTGGGTTGGTCTCTACAAGGTTTGAGTGTAAATTGAGTCATTGAGGGAGAAGCTAGTTAAGTTAGCGAGTTAGAGTTGACCACGGTCAAAGTTAGGTTAGGATGACCTCGTGTCAATGTTTTGAAATTTCCAACATGCTATTATGATGATTTTTAACTTGTCCACAAGTTTTGGTGAGGTTCCAAAGAGTGTTAGATGGGTTTGGGTTTTGTCGCGCTCGTATTTGGTGTTTTCGCCGTAGGTTTTTGAATAGAAATGGCTCCATATTGATCATCCGACCTTTGTTTTGAGTGAGGTCTGAACCATTAGATCCGTATCAAAATTACAAACCTATAGGAAAAATAATTGATGCGTTTGGCCTCCGGATGAGGGAGTTATGACCATTTTATTGTGGACCTGTCCAGTAAGGCCGCTGTAGCGACCAAAAGGCCGCTATAGTGGGACCGCTGGAGCGGTCTGGAGATCGCCACAGTGGCCACCGGGGCCAGATACCTTTATTTTAAGTCCCCAACCTCGAACCCTTAACCCCAAGACCCCAAAGTCAGTTTTCAAGAGAGAAAGTGGCAAACTTCATCCCATTCATTGATGAAAGCATCTTGGAGGGTCAGTTCCAATATTTATTTGTTCCTTTTCCTTTGATTAGCGAAACGTATGTATTGTATAGAATTTATAGGAGAAAGCATGATTAGGTCTTCGGACATGGTGTTTTGGTTGGATATTAGCTAGGTTGGTATGATTTCTGATTTTGTGGGCTCGTCGCCGTTACTTTATGTACTGAAACATGAGGTGTAGTTGTATTCATACTGTGGCGATTCGGGATGGATTTCTATTCAGTTGATGATTGTTGTTGATGGTGGCTTGTTGCCCTATTATTGTGATTATACTTATTGCCTAAATTGTCGCGTGGTACCCACTTCTCTCTTATTGTGACATATATTATCAGAGAAACGAAGGATAATGAGTTTAGGCTTGAATTATGGTATAAACTTATGACAGTACGTAGATGAAAACTTTATGTATGATTATTGTTGATGATAATATATAGAAAAGTGGAGCTTATTGGTGTACAAGACTTAGTTGTGAGGCGTACTTGCTACATGTGGAAGTAAAAAGGGACATAGACTATTATGTTGGTTGAGATGATTGTGTGATTCATTTCATGGCTGAGTTGATCCAAGTCTTGATATGACTTGTGGGTTTGTGACGTGCACCTTCACTCTTTCTTTATTGGCTTGTATTGATTTACCATGTTTACACTCATTTATGCATTCATACACTCATGCATGATGGAAATGGTTTGGAAGACTTATGGCATGATGCCTTGTGTTTGACATTGATATTGCTGATTGTTCATAGTCCATACATACTAATGAACTGAAATACATTGAGACATATATTGTGATGTGAAATTGTGCAGAAGTTAATATGATCTTCTTGATGAACTTGTGATAAAAATTGATGACAATTGTGGTGAGAAGGTAATATGATCTTCTCGATGAAAATAATATACTACTTGATAATTGCTCATTAAGGGGGATGTAACAGTGTTTCTTGTATAATCGAGTGGCTCCGAGTCCGAGGTAAATTTTGGGCGGAGGGCAATAAGTGACTCTGGTCTGAGGAGTGTTTCGGAACAAGTGATACATGATGTGGATCCGTGACCGAGGTTCTTTCCAGGGCGGAGGATTTATGGCTCGGGTCCGAGATGTGTTCCGGAACGAGTGGTACATGGACACTATGGGTCCCCTGCATGTCATGACTACTGAGCTATGACATCAGTAGCATGTGTGTACAGTGCATATTTGGCCAGGGCATTGCATTACACATCATCATATTTTGCATTGGGCATCATTACATTTTATTTTGCATTATTATATGGCTCGTTATTTATTATTTTGGTATGTTTGCTAAAACGGTTGTTGTGGTGTTGATATGATCATTGACTGAGTTAAGTTGTGGATTGGTGACTCTACCTAGGGAAATAACTTGGGCTTGTAATTATTAGGTGAGATTATTGAAACTCGACAGACTTGTGGGTGGGTTAGAAGCTTCAACTTAGGTTGTGACTCTGTTATGGGATATTCTGTGACTTGGATTTGAGTAGTAAGTACCTATCTGTTTATCATGTTGATTTTATACTTATATGCGTGAACTTATCTTAGTCGGCCTATGATGCTTACCAGTACATAGTGTTTGTACTGAGACTACCTTACTGCACCCTTTTTGAGTGCAGATTGTGTTCTAGAGATTTTATCCAGATTACATCTCTAGCTTGAAGCTAGTTTGCTCGAGCAGATCCGAGGGTGAGCTTCAATCTATGCCATGCCACCTGAAGATCTCTCTGTCCAGATATCTATATTTATTCCAGACATTCTTTGTTATTATATGAGAGATATATTTCATTATTTAGACATTGTTAGTTAGTGTCCACGTACGATGACTTTCAGATTCTGGGGATGTAATAGTTAGACTTTCGCACTTGTATCATTTATTTATTTTGACTTGGTAGACTATGTATTCATTCACATGTTCATTGATTTGTGTTAGCATAAATGATTAATGAAGTTAAAATTGTCTAGTAAGTAACGGGTTAACGGGTAAGGGTTCACTTCCTAGTGATAATAAAGTCGGTGCCCGCACGATCGGTAATTAGGGTCGTGACACAGATGCACCCTAAAGCTGGTCAAATAAATCATCATTCCGAGGAATGGGATACTTGTTCTTGATTGTGACTTTGTTCAATTGCCAAAAATATATACACATCCTCATGTACCCATCATTCTTCTTCACAAACAACAGCGGAGCACCCAAAAGGGAAACACTAGGTCCAATGAATCCCTTGCCCAACATGTCCTGCATGTCACGACCCGGCCCCGTGGGCCGCGACTGGCACCCTGCCTGGGTACTCAGACCAAATCGCACATTCATTTACCGAATCCAAACTTATTTCAAAATTTCATAAAAGTCATATCAACATAATTTATATCAAAATATGTCTTAAGCGGTCGCACATATCAAAATATCATATCGAATCCGAAAGGAGCAGCGGAATAGACATCGCCGGTCATAAGTGCAAATATAAGCATAAGGGCCATTTAGGGCCATCATAACAAACGGACCGCTTTAAGACCAAATATCAAAGTCAAACAAACACATATAGGACCCTCGCCCCACAAACATGACTACAGGCCTCTACGAATCCAAAACAAGACATATGGCGACACAGGGCCCCGCCGTACCCGAATAGTCAAATGTACAAAATATACATAGCAAAAGATGTCTGTGCCAGAAGTGGACTCCGGATCAAGGAGGAGTACTCCGAAATAGCAGAAACGTGAAGCCTACGGTGGAGGATCACCAATGTCTGTACCTGCGGGCATGAAACGCAGCCCCCGAAGAGAGGGGGTCAGTACGAAATATGTACTGAGTATGTAAAGCACGGAGTACAGAAATATGGGCCAAAACTGAAAGCAAACCGGATATCAAAGGGAAGTACAAATCAGTATGTCAAAATCCGTATCAAAATCATATACATATACATAATGCAAACGAAATCATGCAAAGCTCAAGAACGTGGTCACCACTCCGACGCTGGTGCCACACACAGCATAACACCGGAAGGTTTCAAATCTCCGTACATCCCCGAACACATACATATGGGAGCGTATCGCATCACCAGCCATATCACAGCATAACTCCAAACGGAACCCAACCCTATGGCGAGGCCTCGGGAACCGTAACACAGCATACAGCCGAATTATCATAGGGCGCACGAATCATAACCGGCCCGGAAACCGGTGAACGAAGTCATAATAAGGCACGAGCGGAGTCGTGAGCGAACAAATGCAAATCATATTTTAAAATAGCCTTTCAAAACTTAATAATTTCATAAGTCATTTCATAGACCAAAATAGACAAATGATTACTTGATACGGAAGTTTAATTCACGAAATGTTTCCAAAGCGGTACGTATGGCTCAAACGGAACTTAACATATCATAGTAGTCGAAACATATTTCATAGAGGGATGTTTCAAAGTCGAAGATCTCATATCGAAGTTCATCCAAAAACAAAAAGAGCCCGATAGGACAAATAGGGCGTCTCGGGGTTAGCGGGCCCACCTCGGGTCAAATCGAGGCGGCGAACATAATTTACGAACATTTAAAGGCCAAAAGGTCATACATAATCATTTCCAAATGACCCGATCACATTTCGATAGGTTTCGGACATTTGGTTGCATTCTAACCAAAATAGAGCCTTTAGGCTTCAATTGAATTGAATGAATAGTAACTATTCTGTGGATCGGGTTTCGAGGAGCAGAATTGCTCCGGAGGTTCCGATATTCACCTACCATACTAAGACATGCCAAAAGAAGAAGTGGGGAGCTTTACATACCTTATAGACGTCTTATGCTCTCCCAAAAATCAAATCCCGTTTCGTCCGAAATCTGCAAATGGTCAAAGTTACCAATTAGAGGTTCTTAGGCTTAAAATTTCCATTAACTTGATTTTTGTCTACCGAAATTTCGGCAGCATTTCCCCTATAAATCTAACACCCCCGAGACTTAGCTCGGCTCAAAATACATCAACAACAACAACCCAAACATCATCAAACAACATAAACCACAATCAAACCATTCTAACTTCAACGTTCTATCTTACTACACCATTTGACAACTTCCATTCAAACTTCACAATTCCAAACTTATATCCACATTATTGTATTCATTCACTCATTTAAGATTATTCAATCACATCCCAATTATGTTCCAAACCATATACAAAATTTCCCGAAGTTCATTACTTTCCATATTTCACCCAAAGCATCCAAAAATTACGACGAACATTCTAACTTGCATTGTTTCATTCCAAACTCATTAACATCAACCATAAGTCATATTTAAGGCCTTAAAATCATGGATATACAATGATATACACAAATATACCAAAGACATATACTTTCCCATAATGATCCGAAATCATTTTTCAACACCAATTCAATTCGTTAAACGATCATTTACGTCATAAATGTCACAACGACGCAACTAACGAACTAACAAATCAATTCCACCTTGCCTTACACACTACATAGGTCACGCCTAGCATACCAACCACACATACACACACGACTTCAAACACATACATCAAAGTTACGGGATTCTCATCTATTCTCAATCCTTAACACATTCATTTCAATTCCATAACATTAGAGGGGCAAAATTCATACCTTTTCTTGAATTTCTGACTCGTCGCAAACGCGCACCTTCCGCCAAACTAATTGTACCCCGTCGGAGAGCGTCTTGAGTAGTCTACAATTATGGAAAGAACAAGACTTTTAAGCCTCAAACAAAAGCTAGGAATTTTTTTGAATGGGAAAAGGGGTTCGGCCGAGAGCCCTTTCAAGGGTGTTCTTCAATTTTTTTTTTTGTGTTCTTGATAAGTCCAAATGATGACTTGATATATATCCATCTATAGGTCATGTGTAAATCACATGACCATTAAAAATGGGTCTTGGACCATGCCAATGGCCGGCCACCCCATCAAACTTTGGGCCTCAATTTTTTTTTGTTTGTCCAATTCTTGGCCCAATTCATAAAAGTCCCGTTTTGTAATTCCCGAAACTAATTTCCGAAATTCCAAGTTTACCCTCGGCCTTCCCCAATGTCTTAACATCAATGATTTCATAACCAACATAGTCATATCAACTTGAATCAAAATGTTTCTTCATAACACACAAGTCTTACTTATTTCTCGAATTCCAATTATACGAAAACATGGGACATAACATTCTCCCCCCTTAAGAACATTCGTCCCCGAATGTTAAATTAACCTTATAAAGTCTTATGACCAAGGCGGGGGAGTTCTTTATTATTAGTGGCATACGAAATTATGTTTATCAACCAACATAACAAACTGAAAGGTTTAGATTACCTGCGGACGTCGGGCACAAGTGAGGGTATTTCCTCTTCATCTCGTCCTCCGCCTCCCAAGTCATCTCCTCCCGATTGTTGTTGCGCCACAGGACTTTGACGGAGGGCACTTCTTTAGTGCGTAGTCTCCGCACCTGTCGATCCAGAATAGATACAGGCTGCTCTTCATAAGATAACTGCTCCGTCACCTGAATGTCATCAACTGGGAATATCCTGGAAGGATCACCAATACACTTCCGCAGCATAGACACATGAAATACCGGGTGTACGACCTCCAAATCGGATGGTGAATCTAGCTCGTAGGCGACCTCTCCTATCCTCCGAACGATCTGATATGGCCCAATGTACCGCGGGCTCAACTTACCCTTCTTACCAAATCTGATAACACCCGTCATGGGCGACACCTTCAGGAATACCCAGTCGCCGATCTGGAACTCCAACGGTCGACGTCGTCTATCAGCATAAGCTTTCTGTCGACTCTGAGCAGCCAATAGTCGTTCCCGAATAAGCTTCACCTTATCTACAGCTTCCTGGATCACATCTGGCCCAATCAACTTAGTCTCGCCAACGTCAAACCAGCCAATAGGAGATCTGCATCTCCTGCCATAAAGGGCCTCGTACGGAGCCATCTGAATGTTGGAGTGATAACTGTTATTATAGGCAAACTCGATAAGCGGCAAATGATCATCCCAGCTGCCGCTGAAATCAATAACGCAGGCCCGCAACATATCTTCGAGCGTCTGAATAGTGCGCTCGGCCTGCCCGTCGGTCTGAGGGTGAAAGCTGTACTGAGGCTCACCTGAGTCCCTAATCCCTCCTGAAATGACCTCCAGAAATTTGCTGTAAACTGGGCACCTCGGTCAGTAATAATAGATACAGGGACCCCGTGAAGTCTGACTATCTCTCTGATATACAATCTGGCATAGTCCTCAGCCGAATAAGTAGTCCAAACCGGAAGGAAATGGGCTGATTTCGTCAGCCTGTCCACAATAACCCAAATAGAGTCGTACCTGCGTAGAGTACGCGGCAACCCAACAATGAAGTCCATATTAATCATCTCCCATTTCCAGGCTGGAATTTCCATCTCCTGTAACAATCCATCGGGCTTCTGATGCTCGATCTTAACTTGCTGGCAGTTCGGGCACTGACTAACAAACTCAGCAATATCTTTCTTCATGCCATCCCACCAATACAAACACCTGAGATCCCGATACATTTTCGTGGAACCAGGATGAACAGAATACCGTGCATTATGGGCCTCGCCCATAATCTGCTGCCGTAAGCCCGCAACGTCCGGTACACAGAATCTGCCGTCATATAATAATACTCCTTCAGGCGAGATCTCAAACTGAGTCTTTGCTTTATTGAGGGTCACATCTCTGTACTGAATCAAAAGAGGATCTTAAAACTGGCGCTGCTTTACCTCCTGAATAATAGATGATTCAGCAACTGCACGAACAGAAATCCCAGAATCTCCAGAATCCACCAAACGAACTCCGAGGCTGGCCAGCTGATGAATATCACGAACCAAATCTATCTTATCAGATGGTACACCAGCCAGACTGCCTACGGACTTGCGGCTAAGCGCATCAGCTACCACATTGGCTTTCCCCGGATGGTACAGAATATCAACGTCGTAATCCTTTAGTAACTCAAGCCATCTCCGCTGCCGCAAATTTAGCTCCTTCTGCTTAAAAATATACTGGAGACTCTTATGGTCCGTATAAATATCAACATGGACCCCATATAAATAATGCCGCCAAATCTTCAAAGCATGAATTACTGCGGCCAACTCAAGATCATGAGTGGGATAGTTCTTCTCGTGCGGTCTGAGCTGCTGGGAAGCATAGGCTATGACTCGACCGTGCTACATCAATACACAACCTATCCCAATACCAGAGGCGTCACAATAGACAACATACCCGTCAGATCCCTCTGGAAGAGCCAAAACTGGTGCTGTAACCAATCTTTCTTTCAGCATCTGAAAGTTGCGCTCGCAGGCATCGGTCCACTGAAATTTTGCTGCTTTCTGGGTAAGCCTCGTCAGTGGTGCTGCAATAGAAGAAAATTCCTCCACGAACCTGCGATAATATCCGGCCAATCCCAGAAAACTGCGCACCTCCGTCGGTGTAGTAGGCCTGGGCCAATTCTGTACAGCCTCAATCTTCTGCGTATCGACTCGAATACCGTCTGCACCGACAATATGGCCCAAGAATGTCACAGAAGTCAACCAAAATTCACATTTGGAGAATTTAGCATATAACTTCTGCTGACGGAGAATGCCAAGTACCGTCCTCAAATGATCTGAATGCTCCTCGGCTGATCGCGAGTAAATCAGAATATCATCAATAAACACAATAATAAACATGTCCAGAAAAGGCCGAAATACCCGATTCATCAGATCCATAAATACCGTTGGAGCATTAGTCAGCCCGAAAGACATAACTCTGAACTCATAGTGCCCGTACCGGGTCCTGAAAGCAGTCTTCGGGATATCTGACTCCCGCACTCGCACCTGATAATAACCTGAGCGCAGATCTATCTTTGAAAAATATTTAGCACCCTGCAGCTGATCAAACAAATCATCAATCCGGGGGAGGGGATATTTATTCTTTATAGTCACCTTATTTAGCTGCCGGTAGTCGATACACATCCGCAGTGACCCATCTTTCTTTCTAACAAACAATACCGGCGCTCCCCAGGGTGATGTGCTGGGTCTGATAAAGCCCTTATCCAACAAATCTTTCAGCTGCTCCTTCAACTCTCTCAACTCAGCCGGTGCCATCCTGTACGGAGGAATAGATATAGGCTGCGTATCCGGCATCAACTCTATAGTAAAATCAATCTCCCGCTCAGGCGGAAGGCCAGGAAGCTCGTCAGGAAATACATCTGGGAACTCGCTAACAACCGGAACAGACTGAAGGGTAGGTATCTCAGCTGCAGTATCGTGCACACGAACCAAATGATAGATATAACCCTTCTGGATCATCTTCTTAGCCTTGAGGTATGAAATAAACTTACCCCTCAGCGATGCTGTAGATCCGAACCACTCTATAACTGGTTCCCCTGGAAACTGAAAACGGACTACCTTTTTTTGGCAGTCGACATTAGCATAACAGGAAGACAACCAGTCCATACCCATAATGACATCAAACTCAAGCATGTCTAACTCTATCAAATTAGCTTTAGTGCAACGATCATAAATAGTCACAGAACAATCCCTATAGATCTGTCTCGCTATAACAAAATCCCCAACTGGCGTAGCTACCTCAAATGGCTCTATAGGCTCAGACACTATCCCAATCTTACTAGCAACGAGCGGGGAAATATATGATAAAGTAGAACCAGGGTCAATCAATGCATATACAGATCTGGAGAAAACCAGTAATGTACCTGTGACGACGTTTGGCGAAGCCTCCTGATCCTGGCGGCTGGCCAAAGCATATATGCGGTTCGAGGGACCGCTAGAACCTGAAACGCTACCGCGGCCTCGATCGCGTCCTGCCGGTGCTGGCATACCTCGCCCTCCAGGGCGTGCAACAGATGGAGCAGATGATGAACCGGCGGCTGACCCTGTCGGCTGAGCCACACTACCAGAACCGCTCGCCAACGGACAGTCTCTCATAAAATGGCCCTGACCACCGCACGAAAAGCAAGCTCCAGTAGCTCGATAACACTCCCCAGGATGAGACTTCCCGCAATGAGGACAACGGGGCCTGGGTGGTCTGGCCTGGCTGGGACCTCTAGTCATCTGTGAACCTGCCGCTCTAGAGCTCTGACCGGCCCCAGATGGTCCCGCACTATCAAATCTCCGGCTGCCTGACTGGGAACTCCGGCCGGACGGAGGAAGCTGTCTGCCTGACTGCTGCTGCTGAGGCTGTCCACCCCAAAAATCTCCAGAATAACCTGCGGACCTAGCCCTCTTGGGCGGCCTCCTATCCTGATCTCTACCAGAATGATCAGACCTGTGACGACCCTCCATACCCAACGCATAGGCCTGAAGTCGGGCAATGTCCATATCTGTCTGCAATGACACTGCCATACAGCCGTCGATCAAATACCGATCCAATCCCATAACATATCTGTGCATCCGATCGGACATATCTGCTACCACGGCAGGGGCATACCGGGCTAGAGAATCAAACTCAAGATTATACTCGCGAACACTCCGACCCCTCTGCTGCAAATGTAAGAATCGGTCGGCCCGTGCCCGCCGCAAATCTGGGGGCAGAAAGTGGCGGGTGAAAGCAGTCACAAACTGATCCCACGTAGCTGGGGGAGCACCCTCACCCCTGGATAACTCCCAAGTCTCATACCAGTGAGTGGCAACCTCTCGAAGTCTGTGCGAAGCCAGCTCGACCGACTCGGTCTCGGAAGCCCTGACCAAGTCCAGTGAGCGCCGCATCCCCCGAATAAAGTCATGGGGGTCCTCGTCGGGCTTAGACCCGAAAAACTCTGGAGGGCCACATAACAAAAACTCCCGAACTCTCAGGCTGTCCCGCCTGTCATCATCATCATCGTCCCTCCGCCCGCGTCGGCGAGCCTGTCCTGCCACCAGTGTAGTCAGAAACTGTACAGCCTCCCTCAGGGTCCTATCCTCCGCCCCTGGCTGAGGAGCTGGAGTCTCAGGAGCGGGTACATATACCTCTGAAGCTGCTGAAGGTCCTGCTTCAGGATGTACTAGTGGGGGTGTAGGAGACCCCTCAGAATGAGGCACAACCTCAGGCAAATCATAAACACGAGCCCAGGTAGATCGCTGTGCCTGACTAGTCTCTCCCATCCTCGCTTTGCCCTTCTGGGCCGCTGTTGCCTTCTTCGGAGGCATCACTGAAAACACAAGAACGGGTCAGATCAGAATCATCCTAATAGCACAGCTGTATCGCACGATCTACGATTCCAAAGAAAGTAACATCCTAAATGCCCTGTAGTTCCCTGTTTATAGATGTGGTGCACAACACATCGATAAACAAGACTCTACGAGACACGGCCTGTAGACATTCCGAGGACAGACTGCTCTGATACCACTTTTGTCACGACCCGGCCCCGTGGGCCGCGACTGGCACCCTGCCTGGGTACTCAGACCAAATCGCACATTCATTTACCGAATCCAAACTTATTTCAAAATTTCATAAAAGTCATATCAACATAATTTATATCAAAATATGTCTTAAGCGGTCGAACATATCAAAATATCATATCGAATCCGAACGGAGCGGCGGAATAGACATCGCCGGTCATAAGTGCAAATGTAAGCATAAGGGCCATTTAGGGCCATCATAACAAACGGACCGCATTAAGACCAAATATCAAAGTCAAACAAACACATATAGGACCCTCGCCCCACAAACATGACTACAGGCCTCTACGAATCCCAAACAAGACATATGGCGAGACAGGGCCCCGCCGTACCCGAATAGTTAAATGTACAATATATACATAGCAAAAGATGTCTGTACCAGAAGTGGACTCCGGATCAAGGAGGAGTACTCCGAAATAGCAGAAAAGTGAAGCCTACGGTGGAGGATCACCAATGTCTGTACCTGCGGGCATGAAACGCAGCCCCCGAAGAGAGGGGGTGAGTATGAAATATGTACTGAGTATGTAAAGCACGGAATACAGAAATATGGGGCAAAACTGAAAGCAAACCGGATATCAAAGGGAAGTACAAATCAGTATGTCAAAATCCGTATCAAAATCATATACATATACATAATGCAAACGAAATCATGCAAAGCTCAAGAACGTGGTCACCACTCCGACGCTGGTGCCACACACAGCATAACACCGGAAGGTTTCAAATCTCCGTACATCCCCGAACACATACATATGGGAGCGTATCGCATCACCAGCCATATCACAGCATAACTCCAAACGGAACCCAGCCCTATGGCGAGGCCTCGGGAACCGTAACACAGCATACGACCGAATTATCATAGGGCGCACGAATCATAACCGGCCCGGGAACCGGTGAACGAAGTCATAATAAGGCACGAGCGGAGTCGTGAGCGAACAAATGCAAATCATATTTTAAAATAGCCTTTCAAAACTTAATAATTTCATAAGTCATTTCATAGACCAAAATAGACAAATGATTACTTGATACGGAAGTTTAATTCACGAAATGTTTCCAAAGCGGTACGTATGGCTCAAACGGAACTTAACATATCATAGTAGTCGAAACATATTTCATAGAGGGAAGTTTCAAAGTCGAAGATCTCATATCGAAGTTCATCCAAAAAAAAAAGAGCCCGATAGGACAAATAGGGCGTCTCGGGGTTAGCGGGCCCACCTCGGGTCGAATCGAGGCGGCGAACATAATTTATGAACATTTAAAGGCCAAAAGGTCATACATAATCATTTCCAAATGACCCGATCACATTTCGATAGGTTTCGGACATTTGGTTGCATTCTAACCAAAATAGAGCCTTTAGGCTTCAATTGAATTGAATGAATAGTAACTATTCTGTGGATCGGGTTTCGAGGAGCAGAATTGCTCCGGAGGTTCCGATATTCACCTACCATACTAAGACATGCCAAACGAAGAAGTGGGGAGCTTTACATACCTTATAGACGTCTTATGCTCTCCCAAAAATCAAATCCCGTTTCGTCCGAAATCTGCAAATGGTCAAAGTTACCAATTAGAGGTTCTTAGGCTTAAAATTTCCATTAACTTGATTTTTGTCTACCGAAATTTCGGCAGCATTTCCCCTATAAATCTAACACCCCCGAGACTTAGCTCGGCTCAAAATACATCAATAACAACAACCCAAACATCATCAAACAACATAAACCACAATCAAACCATTCTAACTGCAACGTTCTATCTTACTACACCATTTGACAACTTCCATTCAAACTTCACAATTCCAAACTTATATCCACATTATTGTATTCATTCACTCATTTAAGATTATTCAATCACATCCCAATTATGTTCCAAACCATATACAAAATTTCCCGAAGTTCATTACTTTCCATATTTCACCCAAAGCATCCAAAAATTACGACGAACATTCTAACTTGCATTGTTTCATTCCAAACTCATTAACATCAACCATAAGTCATATTTAAAGCCTTAATATCACGGATATACAATGATATACACAAATATACCAAAGACATATACTTTCCCATAATGATCCGAAATCATTTTTCAACACCAATTCAATTCGTTAAACGATCATTTACGTCATAAATGTCACAACGACGCAACTAACGAACTAACAAATCAATTCCACCTTGCCTTACACACTACATAGGTCACGGCTAGCATACCAACCACACATACACACACGACTTCAAACACATACATCAAAGTTACGGGATTCTCGTCTATTCTCAATCCTTAACACATTCATTTCAATTCCATAACATTAGAGGGGCAAAATTCATACCTTTTCTTGAATTTCCGACTCGTCGCAAACGCGCACCTTCCGCCAAACTAATTGTACCCCGTCGGAGAGCGTCTTGAGTAGTCTACAATTATGGAAAGAACAAGACTTTTAAGCCTCAAACAAAAGCTAGGAATTTTTTTGAATAGGAAAAGGGGTTCGGCCGAGAGCCCTTTCAAGGGTGTTCTTCATTTTTTTTTTTTGTGTTCTTGATAAGTCCAAATGATGACTTGATATATATCCATCTATAGGTCATGTGTAAATCACATGACCATTAAAAATGGGTCTTGGGCCATGCCAATGGCCGGCCACCCCATCAAACTTTGGGCCTCAATTTTTTTTTGTTTGTCCAATTCTTGGCCCAATTCATAAAAGTCCCGTTTTGTAATTCCCGAAACTAATTTCCGAAATTCCAAGTTTACCCTCGGCCTACCCCAATGTCTTAACATCAATGATTTCATAACCAACATAGTCATATCAACTTGAATCAAAATGTTTCTTCATAACACACAAGTCTTACTTATTTCTCGAATTCCAATTATACGAAAACACGGGACATAACACTGCAACTGCTTCTTCAATTCTTTCTACTTAGCGGGAGAAATCCGATAAGTAGGAATGGGATTGGGCTTAGTGCCCGGCTCTAAATCAGTGCAAAAATCAATATTGCAATCTGGAGGAATACCAGGTAAATTAGTAGGGAACACCTTAAAAAACACTTTAACCACCGGCATTGACTCAAGTGAAGGAGTATCGGTTCTAGTGTCTCGAACATATGCTAAATAAGCCATTCACCCTTTCTCAACCATCCGTCGAGCCTTGAGATAGGATACTACTCTCTTAGGTGATGGACTAACCGTAACCTTCCATTCCAACCTAGAAATTCCTGGCATAGCTAATGTAATCATCTCGTATTGGCAATCCAAAATGGCATGATAAGGGGATAACCAACTCATACCTAAGATTCCATCAATGTCTACCATGTCTAGGATTATCAAATCAGCCCAAGTGTCATATCCCATCAAGGCCATAACACGGGATCGGTACACCCAATCCACCATTATAGAATCCCAACAGGAGTAGAAACTCTAACGGGGACATCAAGTGACTCACACATCATATCCAGACCCGAAGTAAAATAAGTAGACACATAAGAATAGAACCCGGATCAAATAAGGCTATAGCCTACTGATGACAAGTTGAAATAGTACCTGTAATTACAGCATCAGAAGCCTCTATCTCTGGCCTACCTGGGAATGCATAAAACTAAGCACGGCCACCCTCCACCTGAGAACCTCCGCGACCACCACCACGATTGTTACATCTCGGAAATTTCTCCATACTTGTATGATGAGTGGAATGATGAAAAGTTTGAGTGTATGGTGTTTGTTAAGGCGGGAATGGCTAATTATGAAGTTTCGGAAAATAAGAAAGTCGCGGGAAAAAAATTTCTGTCCAGTGGTCGTATATGGCACTATACGGCCCGTAAAGTGATTTACGGACCGTATAGTGCAATCGTCCTCCAGCTTGTCCAAAATCTCAACTTTCTGTAAATTGTGAAAATAGTTGAAAACGACTTAGAGGACGGCCCGTAAACTGGTTTACGGACCGTAAACCTCAGTCGTAAACTGCCATGTTCCTCAGCCAAAACTTTCTGTCTTTGAAATGGTTAAATACGGCCATGGAGGACGGACCGTAAATCAAAATACGGTCCGTATATGGTGGTTTACGACCACTGTTCATCCCGACAAGAATTCATTAAAGATCAGTTTTTGTGATTATTAAAAGGGACCAAAGCCTCACTTTATTTCATTACTCATCTATACAACTCAAGAAAGCTCTAGAACTCTCTCAATACTTCATCCATAGAAATTCAGGGGAGTCAAGGGAAGAAACTAGGATCATCAACACTAAACTTATGAAACAAGTGAATGAAACCTAGTTGGAAGTCATCTTCTCCAAGAAATCACAAAAGAGGTAAAGGAGGGTTTTGGTGCACAAGGAAGGATTCCACTCTAAGCTTGTTCCACCACCATCCAAGGTGAGTTTTATGACTTTAGCATGTGGTTTAAAGTATTAGAAAACTAAGACACTTGAAATGTAGAAGAACATAGAAATGGGTCATTATTGAGTGAATAGTGACACAAATGAATGATAGTGGAATTGAACTATGAATATTGAAGTGTTGTGAATACAAGTACGTTATAAATGATGTTTATATCATGAAACAAGCATTAAATGCATGAAAACTCAAGGATGAGCTAGAAGTAGAAATAAGGGAAAATTGGAGGAAAATGGTGGATTTTGCCAAATGTACGTAAATGACGATTGTCGATGATGATATTGCGAGTAATATTATGAATGTTGGGAGTTGATATAAAACATGGGAAAAGTATTAGAAATGAAGGAAGTGCTATCCAATATTCCTTAGAAATAGTAGTCCGTTCTTATAATTACTTAGCTAACGACGACATGAATTCTCTTGAAGGTATATACGAGTGCATTAAGGGGGAGAGAGCAAGCAATAAGAATTGTAAACGTCGAAGGTATGTGAGGCTATTCCCTTTCTTTCAAAGGCATGATCCCTAGCTTACGATTTCATAAATGCTCCCATTTTTATTTCTTGCTATCAAAGGTTAAAAAGCCTAAGATTCCGAAGCATGATTTCCTTCTTGATATTCCATAAATGTTTTCCAAGTACTCCTATTTTCCAAAACCAAAGGTTTTGATTATGTGAGTTCTTATGATAACGACGAAGGATATTGTTTTTTTTCAATGACAACGATGATATCAAAAGTGACAATATCATTATGATGACTATGATGAGAACGATCTTATGTTTAAAAGTTTCAAGTTTACGATTTCAAGGACTATATGAGAACGTCGAGCTATTTACTGATTTCTCAATTTATTCATGGATGGTGACTTTATTTCTAAATCTTCCAAAGTATATGAATGGATGCCTTATGAAGTTCATGATTTTATTCTATGCTTTCTTTTAATGCTATTCTTCATTGATAGTCTCGCCTTATAATAATTGTTCCTT